>NW_015529232.1:0-683 GCF_001515645.1 Sinocyclocheilus grahami
TTGTTCTATCCTAACAAACCATACATCAATGTTAAGCTCGTTTATGCAGCCGATGCATAAATCTCAATTTCAAAACATTGCCCTTATGACTGGTTTTGTGCTCCAGGGTCACATATTCTATTGCTCGTTTGTACCTGAACGTTTTAAAACTCTTATATTCTTGGTTCTTGTCTCACGGAGTGTTTCTTCGGCTCTCTAGCTGTATTTGGAGCAGGCTGTTTTGTGAGAAGTCGCTGTGTTTGAGCAGCACATGTGTTTCTCTCTCATCAGTGCGACAGCTGCACAGGGAATTCCTGCGGGCCGGGTCAAATGTCATGCAGACGTTCACTTTCTACGCCAGCGACGACAAACTGGAGAACAGAGGGAACAAGCTGACCTTCACCGTGAGTCGCTCACAGAGCCAGTCATCATGATCACATCACACAGCTCTGATCTCAGAGATTAATCTCAAAGACTGACAGAGGTGTTTGCTGACCGTGCGCAGGGCCAGCAGATCAACGAGGCCGCCTGCGATCTGGCCAGAGAAGTAGCCAGCGAGGGCGATGCTCTGGTGGCCGGCGGAGTCTCGCAGACGCCCTCCTACCTCAGCTGCAAGAGCGAAGATGAGGTCAAGAAGATCTTAAAGAAGCAGCTGGACGTCTTCATCAAGAAGAACGTGGACTTCCTGATCGCTGAGGTGAGAA
>NW_015529233.1:0-683 GCF_001515645.1 Sinocyclocheilus grahami
CAATCCCGTAGTGAGAGGGAAATTGTGAGGAAGTGAGATTATCTATCTAGTGACCTGTGGTTGGTCGTGACTTTCTTTTGGGCCTCTTGAATGTTCTTATCAGCCAAGATGGCTACAACTGCATTGAGTCTTCAGTGCAGAGTTTCTAATAGCAGTGCGGCAGAAGTCAGTCAGCTTCAGAGGCAAATGTATGGATGACTGCCTTATCTGCGGTTAAGGGAAATGGAGAGGGCTTCTGTGAAAGGTTGCTTTTGTGTTGGATGTGACTAGGGAGGAATTTGTAACATGCGATCCATGGTCTCATCTTATCTGACAAAAGCCACCTGAATGCAAAATTAAATGCAGTATCGAGCACGAACCAAAGGGCAAAGTGACAAACCATCTATTCTTAAAGAAGTGACATGATGAGATGACTGGGTATCACGAAAGGCAGCAAGAAAACCATCAAAAAATACAATCCCACCAGAACAAGCAGTAAAATCCAATTTCATTGACATTACAGACATTATAAGGAACTTTTTGTTTGCATTTGTGTGCAAATAAAACAGATAAAAACAGATGTTAATGAAGTATGAATGGGACTGAACGCAATAGATAAATCTGTGATTCCAGCTAAATTTTACACCAATTACAGAAGTCAAAAAGAGTTTGTACATACAACCAACATCTTGTCCATTTCTTTC
>NW_015529234.1:0-683 GCF_001515645.1 Sinocyclocheilus grahami
TAATGATGCTGAAAATACAGCTTTGATCACTGGAATAAATTACATATACATATATATTCACATAGAAATCGGCTATTTTACATTGTAATAATTTTTCACAATTTTTTTCTGTATTATTGATCAAATAAACGCAGCCTTGGTGAGCAGAAGAGACTAAATCATACCAACCCCCGTCATGAATGGTGAATTTAGGCTTAACATGCTAAAGTTACTGAATTCTTTGGTGTTTAACATGATGTTGTTCTCCTGTGAAGGTCCTCCTGTGAACGTCACGTGCAATATATTCATCAACAGCTTCGGCTCAGTGGCAGAGACCACTATGGTAAGTGTTTGTCATTACGCTTTGCTAAAAAGAGAAATTGACAGGAGTTATTGTCTCTTTACTATCTTACAGTTTGTTCCTGTTGCAAACACTTTCCAATCAATTCCACATGGACAAATTCCAATAAAGTCCCAGCTATATTTGGAAATAAGCAAGATTATAGTAACGGCTGACCGTTTGCTCTGAAAGCGAGATTTTACTTTCCACTAACTTTGTACTAAAACATTCCCTCGAGTGGATATTAAACACAAACACCAGAGACGCTGCTTTGATCAAATGCTAATTTTGTTGTTTTTGATAATCATTTTTAAGCAAGCAATCATACTAATGAACTGCACAGAGAATACAAAATATGACAAGA
>NW_015529235.1:0-683 GCF_001515645.1 Sinocyclocheilus grahami
TCAATACATTACTATAATAGGCTCCAGCAGCATCTACTATCCAACATTGCACACGGACATCAGGATAATCTGAGGAAATTGCTCAAATTTCATAAAATTCATGGCCTGGTGTAAAGTTTTGAACTTTTTTAATTCAGTATTTACCTCAACCTGAGATTTCAGGATAATGTAGATTATACCTTGAAAACTGACTCTGTTAATAATAAAATTCAACTTCAATTATAGGGAAAACCAGGAGAGAAGGGAGAGCCCGGCCTATCTGTGAGTCAAAGATTTATATTCAAACTTTTTTTTCAGAACACTAACTTCTATTGTGTAAATAACATACATTGAACTTGATCCCACAGAGAGACCAGGTGATCAGAATAATCCGGGAAATATGTGGTATATAACATCCCTGTTATTCAAGCAAAAAAACTATATATAGGTTCTGTATTAGGTGGGGGTAATTCATTTTTGTGCGTTTTCTCTCAGGATGTGGTCTGAAGTGCAGGACGAGTCCTCTGGAGCTGGTCTTTATCATCGACAGCTCAGAGAGTATAGGTCCGGAGAACTTTGATCTGGTGAAGGATTTCGTGAACGCTCTGATCGATCGCGTGTCCGTGAGCCATGAAGCCACACGTGTTGGGGTGGTGCTCTTCAGTCACATGGACGTAGTGGTGACCAGCCTACAACATCTCTCC
>NW_015529236.1:0-683 GCF_001515645.1 Sinocyclocheilus grahami
CATCTGACAGACACTTGATCTGATTTCACACATCTGATCTCAGGTCATCTAAAATAATCTTCATTATAAACAGATGCATAACTCTTTTCTGTAAAGAAATTGTCATTTGTGTCTCTCCTTCTGAATTACTATACTGAACAAGCTCACAAGCTTGACAGATTTAAGTGAAAGTTTAGTGTGTAATAAAAATAACTGCTACAATAAAACATTCCATTTAATTTAAAACACTAGTCTGTATGTCATCAGTCAAAAAGCAAATCTAAATGTTGATTTTATTAAAATAAACTATCATGCTTTCACTTTCTAACATTTTAAGGGGATATTCTGATAATGCAGAACATTGTGACTGTCCTGCACATTCTGTTTCTGTTAACCTGTGACAAGTCTCTCTTTATTAATAATGTCTCAATCATTCTGATATAATTTTTAATGGACAGACATTCTTTGATGAATCCTCCATATAATACAAAAATATTTTTTTAAAGAATAAATACGTTTACACACACTCTCGCATTTTTTAATACTCCAAATTGTTAAGAAGCTCAGCTGATCTATGACTAGATCACTGCAGACTCTTAATGTAATATTACAGCAGAAATGTTTCTTATCAGAAGTTCACCTGACTGAACAGCATCATAACTCACATGCAGCAGTTTGCAGCAGCAGCATCAGTCCAAAGATCA
>NW_015529237.1:0-683 GCF_001515645.1 Sinocyclocheilus grahami
AAAAAAAACAAGAGTAAATTAATAGCATTATTATTTTTCTTACATTTTCATAAGGGTGTATTCAGATAAATGATGTAAAGAATACAATCATTGATTTATATTCTTTATATTTTGCAAAATATATGTTTGTTTCAAGCGGTTGTAAAGCCCAAACAAATCTGCACGGCCTCTCTCACACATAACTTATCTGACAAAAAAACAACAACATAACTTATCTGACATATACCGGAAGTGCCTGACAGTGGCGCGCTAGTTGAAAACAGACCCGCGACGCTGCCAGTGATGACAAGGATGTGACGTTTAACCGAAAACCGCCGTTGATCTACAGTAAATGTAGTCCGTATTGTTTTCCACCGGTGAGATAAACAAGTATGGAGTTATCATCACTCATAAAGAAGATCGGTAAGACGCTTTGTAAGAGCGACAGTCGGCTTTTTGAGCGTTAAACAGCAAACAGCTGATATTGAAGTAGCCTGATTAGCTAAACAGAAGTGAGGCAGTATGTTATGATCAGTTAACTGTTATTTGGCTTAAACATTTATGCATAATTACCAGTCATGCTAATATTGTTGTTGTAGCTTGCAAAAAAGTATTTCTTTAGTTTGCTGAAGTCACACAAAGGCTAACGTAACGTTGTTGCGCCTGCGTTTACATAGCAGCTCACTCCCAAAGGATCTGCCCAA
>NW_015529238.1:0-683 GCF_001515645.1 Sinocyclocheilus grahami
GTGTGTGTGTGTGTGTGTGTGAGTGTAATTAGAGCCAGTAAAATAACACTGATTAGAGCTCATTAGATTACTACACAACCACACTGAACACAACAGGACGCACACACACACACTTCAAATGCAGCATTATTACAGGACGCTGATTATATTTACATACATGTTTCATGTTTTTATTTTAAAAGCAGCAACAGTGAGGAATAAAACAGCAGGAGTTTACAGTGTGTGTGTGACACACACACACACACTTTTATCTATCTTATGCAATCTATATGAGGTAATACTGAAGACTAACCAACAGACCATATACTAATCTATCAAGACACTTTTTTAAGCTGTTATTGTCTCAACAGATTTATCTTGTATAATTTTTTTTTTTCTCTAATGTACACAGTTTTAACTGGGATTATAGGAGTTTCATTAATCTACCTATTCTGTTCTTTATAGGGAACATCCTCACACATACAAACAGGCCAGCAAAACTGCACATGTGACATGACAATTTATGTATAAATATGTGTTAAAAGAGCATGTAACTGTTCATTAGTGACATTTATTATACATTATATACATATACATACACACACAGATACACACATACAGTGGAGATCAAAATTAGAGAACAACCTATGATTTCATATATTTCAAGGTCACTGCTTAGTCCTATTTGAAGTTATCCTAACAGG
>NW_015529239.1:0-683 GCF_001515645.1 Sinocyclocheilus grahami
TCTGAGGCAACAAATGTGATTTTTTTTCAAGTAAAGTTAATAAATTGAAATTTACAGTGTAGAAAGCAGCATAATCATTTTGTTACAGCCTTACAGTCATGATGTTTAAAAATGCTAGCATTTGTAGGAGTTGGACTCAATTGTCTATTTCTAATTTCTGAGGCTAATATTTTACAGTATATTCTCATAGATGTAGAACTGCTTTGAGTGAAGAAGAAAAATAAAGAAAAAAATTACATTTTATTGACATATTGCTTCTTTCAGTTTTGACACAGCTTTTCTCCAAACTAATTATACCTAAAGTTTGAGAGGATAAATAATTATGAATTCAACAAAGTTATGTTAAAGTTTACTGTTAAAAGGGTTAGTGAACATATCAAACTTTTAATTTAAAATAATTTAATTCCACTTATATTGTTATTCAAGGTTTCTTTTTGACAAGAAGTCACAAAATAATTGTATGAAATGTTTCTGCACCGTTTCTCCAGTCCTTGGAACTTGAAGAATGAAACAAATGGTTTTGCTAATGTGCAAGACTTAAAGTATCTGCAAATGAAAGCAAGGAATGGTTTGTCAAACTTTCCCTGTGTCTCATTGTATTTTATCATAATCCTATCTTAAATTTTATACACTACCACTTAAAAATGTTTTTGAAAGAAGCCTCTTATGCTCACCAAGGCTGC
>NW_015529240.1:0-683 GCF_001515645.1 Sinocyclocheilus grahami
GATCAGCTAAGGACACAAAATGAAAACCTGACTATACCATAATACAAATAATATTTTATTACGACGTAAATTAAACAAATCAATAAAAAAACACAGGAAATCGTGAGATGCGTGAATGTTGTTACCGGAAATGCGTGAGGCGTACCAAATAAAACACGGAAGTAGTTCTACAAGTAACGTTAGCCTAGTCAGTTGACCATTTAGGTCAAAATACTAGAACATATGCACAACGGTAACTACCGTCACCATCTGCATCTGACGAATGACTTTGGGAATTGTTATTAAGTTACTCACTTAAATACCGCCTACTTGGCAGGCGTCCAAGCCCGCAGCTGACTCGAAACGCGCATGTGATACACACATATCCTCAGGACGCGCCGAAGATGTACAAAACTGCAGCTGACTCGGAAGGTGCCCAGCATACTTCATAGGCTGCCTGTTAGCAGCTTCGTGGGTTTAGCAACGCAGTCGTACTGAGTCTGCCGTATAACAAAGACAGCTACCAGTTATTCGACCACTCACAGTGACAAAACGCACATCGCGCTCACCGGCGCTTTTACACAGACAGGCAGGTGTGAATGTGTGCTCTCGGGTTACCTGCAAAGGTCATCCAGCAGCCCGTTGGGAATCTCCCCTCGTTTTGTCTCCATGTTAAGGGTAAAAACATCCCGAACAAGCAAGAC
>NW_015529241.1:0-683 GCF_001515645.1 Sinocyclocheilus grahami
CCTCATCACTGGTGTGTTCATGGGTGTCCTTCAAAAGACCACACCCCAACAACTGTCAAATATCAAAACACATAATAATCACTAATCGTCTAAATGTATATGAACAACTTAATGAAAAGTATACAAAACTTACAGAGGCTGTGAGGATCACGGTGGTTGCCTGGGGCAAACAACATAGAAAAAAAAACAAAGCAATGAAATGTGAAATGTTGCACAATAAGTTCCATTAATTTTGTTAAATTCATTTTCATTGTTTGGTTTTATATTGTACTTACAGTACTGTTGAAACCAGGAATCCCCACCCCACTGTCATCAGTGTCACTCATTTTTCTTTTTTGTACTTTTAGAAATCTGCAAAAGATCATAATTTTATATATTAAATAAATGTAAGCCTCCAATGAGCATGAAATGGAGAAATAAAAGCTCACATTCAGCTGTTTTGGTGCCTGAGTGAGGCCCATGGAAATCTGACAGTACTAAATTATTTTTCATTCAGCCAATAATTGGTCTATAATTTAATAATTTACATCATCACAAAGCTGATGATCTCTGCTTTAAAATGACACCAGAGTGAATGCTGTATCTTATTCAGAAATCGAGAAATCAAGGCTCACATTCAGCTGTTTTGGTGCCTGAGTGAGGCCTATGGAAATCTGACAGTACTAAATTATTTTTCATTCAGC
>NW_015529242.1:0-683 GCF_001515645.1 Sinocyclocheilus grahami
GTTAATGTTAACAAAATTTGAACTATTTTGAACAAAATTATTATTATTTCACACTTACCTTTTTTATTTCTGCTTTCCAAAGACTGTTGAAAAATAAGATTAATCCTAATTTATTATATTAACAGCCTTCGTTTTTGACAGTAAGTTTTTTTTTTTTTATTGTTTTTAATTTAATTATTAATGTCCACAATTATTAATATAATGAGTAGATAAAAGATCCATTGTAAACATGAAGTGATTAATCTCAATATATTTAATTACTTTGATTTGACTTTAGTTGTGACAATATAAAAGCCAGTTATTGAGGAAACAACATGATGTATTTAAAATATCATGTTTAATATTTTTTTCCACAAATATTTTCATACACAAAAACATACAGGTTCTTTTTTTTTTTTAAGAAACTCTTATCTGGATGCCCTTGATATTATAAAGTTTTAAAACCCCCGGATATTACTGAAAAACACTTCACAAAACTATTCACTACTAATCTGTTCAAACTATTTTGCTGCAGATGTGCTGTTTGCCATATTTCATGAAGAAATTCCACTTCAGCTCAGTTACTCAGGTATCATTGAGAAATTTCATTTTTCTCATTTATTTGAAGATAAATTATAATTAAGACATGTCTGACTCTACTTGAAAGGAGTATTATTCACTTACCAGTTAGAGTTCAACTTAAC
>NW_015529243.1:0-683 GCF_001515645.1 Sinocyclocheilus grahami
CAACTAAAGAAAGATCTGTTTAAATTGCATGTAATGGACTTACAAGTGGTCAGAGGCTGTTTTAAAAAGTTTTAAATGAAAGAAAAAAATACTACTTAGATCTTTTAGAAAATGTGCCACTTGTTACATTATGTTCAATTTAATGTGTTAGTAATCTGGTCTTCATTCTTGTGTTTATCATGTCAATACAACATTAAAACATTACAACCATAAAAGTAGATTTAGTACACATTACACAAACACATTATCTTGTTGCAAATCTCTTAGGGTTTGTCTATTTCCTTTAATTCCTAACTATTATCCATTCTGAACATTAGATACCCACTCCTCCAGACCGCACACACCCCTCTTTCCTTCATCCCTCATACCCCGTCCCCTCAGCCCTACATTCCAGCATTTCACAGGCATAAACAACTATCACGTTAATAGTTAAAAAATCATTAAAAAGAGAACATCTGGGTAACACAGGCAACCAATCAGAAAGGCAGGGTGGGAGTGAAGCCCCAAATCTTGACCTGTGATTGGTCAGGCCTGGGTCTCGCACCTTGTTAAGTCAGTTCCTCTCATGTGCATGGGCTTAATGGAGTATTTAGAGAGGGTAAGAACCAGCGGGACGCGGATGGAAGGAGGGGGAAATATGAGTGAGGGCTACAGGCCCTCTCAAACACACACGCACACACACA
>NW_015529244.1:0-683 GCF_001515645.1 Sinocyclocheilus grahami
TTTTTTTTTCATGTTCACTTTAAACACATCCATCTGGATCGGTAAATCAGACAAATGGCACAGTTATAGACTCCATCCAGTTTTTGCATTTGTTGTTGGCAACAAGGCCATTATGAAAGAATGTCTGCTCAGGTTATGGGTGGAAGCGCTCAATGCATGTGGATCCGGCTGTAATTCATGCGTGAAAGCAGTGACACATTTATAGGTGCATGTTTGTTCAAAGAAGGCTAATCAGTCAATCAGAGAGGAAATGGGTACAAAAATGTGAACCACCAGCTGACTCACCTGTGATGTTGTTTGTGGGGGGCATGTTCAGGACTTGCCTGGAGTTGTTTGATGGTTATTTTGATGAAAGAGTGGGCATACTGTGAATGGATGGGTGGTACTGTGGTGTAGCATGGGACGGTACAGTTGTTATCTGCTCTGTTGTTATTTCTAGTTTGTTATTTCTCTTCACAGTGGATGAGATTGGTGTTTTCAAGTGAATGTTTGGTCCTAATGGGACAATGTACTAAACAAAACCATGCTTTATCACAAACAATGCAACACATTGCGAACCAAACATAGTCAGCTAGCTAAGTTCAAAAACCATGTGTACAAAGGAGTTAAGTCCAAAGGATATGTGTACAGTGCATGTGACTTAAAGGGATAGTTCACCCAAAAATGAAAATTAGCCCATCATT
>NW_015529245.1:0-682 GCF_001515645.1 Sinocyclocheilus grahami
CACACTTAATTGGATTTGACTCTCTCCTCTAAATCCACTGCAGTTTTATATGGTGCCTGTGAGAGAAAGACTGTATCGATGCTTTAAACAAAGCATTAGGTCAAGAGGATTAATTTCTACAGGAATGGTATCTCAACCCAAATAAATCCTGTGACAGACTTCAGTTATGTACTGCTTAGTAGTTTCCCCTGGAGTCTTAAACATTGATGACTGAAGCTTTCATGCAAGTATTTGCACTATATTGACATGACTCACATAGGG
Organism: Sinocyclocheilus grahami; assembly: GCF_001515645.1. Taxonomy (NCBI): domain Eukaryota; kingdom Metazoa; phylum Chordata; class Actinopteri; order Cypriniformes; family Cyprinidae; genus Sinocyclocheilus; species Sinocyclocheilus grahami. The sequence continues at coordinate 262 of NW_015529245.1, forward strand.
TCTCCGCTGCGGATGTGTTTGCAGGCCGTCTGGATCACAGACTCACAGGCTTCATTCAAAGCGCGGTCAATCCGGTAATCAGCGCCAGGGTCTGCTGACTGGATAAGAGTCTGGAGCTACAAGAGACAAATCATAATTTTATCAGGAGATAAGTCGCAGCTGAAAATGTTTCTATGCCACAATATAAAAGGATGTCATATAAGCAGATTAAAAAAATATTTCTGAGAAAGCAGAAATATTTTGTTTGGGGTCAAATTTGAAAGAAATCAATATTTTTATTCAGCAAGGACACATATTACAGCAGCACAACAGTTTTCAATATTTATAATAATTATAAATGTTTCTTGAGCAACAAATTTAGCATATTTGAATTATCTCTGAAGGATTATGTGACACTGAAGACTGGAGTAATGATGCTGAA
>NW_015529246.1:0-682 GCF_001515645.1 Sinocyclocheilus grahami
AAAAGTCAAGGTGGATTATACAGCAGAGGTACATTCCGTTTTTTTTGTGTTTTTTTATCTTCTGCATTGTCAGTCTAGCAGTGATTATTTTAATGCAACAAAACAAATAATTGTGCAAATGATTGTTTGAGTGGATGTGTGATGTTTTCTTCTTTAGAACATGGATCGTGGGAAAGCGTGGGGCATTCTAACATTCAGAGGTAAGAAAAGACCTTTTCTGTGAACACAACTAATCCACGATTGCACTTATCTGTAATAAAAGTTCCTTAAAAACTCTCTTTTCTGTATCGCTTCTACACTAGCTTTGTAGTATTTTAGTGTTGTAGCACTGCTAATATATTTATGATAAGTCACTTTAACAGTATAACAGTACTTGCTTAATGAATAAATGTAAGACTAATGACTAGACTGACTTTTTATACTGGCCTCTAGTGGCAAAATTGTGACAGTGCTATTTTCAATATTTTATGTATGGGAAATTTAGCTCAATAATTACATAGATTTATAATCTATTATAAATTTAGCTAAAAAAATTACGTTATTTGGACAGATAATATTTGAGCACATTAGGTGACAGTTCTGTTATTTGCAGTCATGTATTACTGTTGAAAAGATTAGGGTCTGCAAGATTTTTTTTGGGAACTTAAGCGAGAATGCACTAAATTGCTAAGTGATAAAGACA
>NW_015529247.1:0-682 GCF_001515645.1 Sinocyclocheilus grahami
AAATAATGATCTTTAAAATAGCATCATATGACCCCTTTAAAATCAAACTATCATAACAGTGTAATTTTATCGGTTGACTGACTGATCAGTTTTGCCGATTAATCGACACTGATAACAGATTGCTGGTACATCCAATAACCGATTGCTGGAACAACTGGTTATTGACTAAAATCTATGCCAATAGTTTTTTCCCGGGTTGCGTTTGTTGACATGGTGCCGGTAAATTGCAGAGCTGGTGCAAACATATCCACATTGCCATTATCAGATTCTTTCTTTGCTTTCTCTTTGCTTGCTGATGCTTTCTCAAAGCTGTCATTTTTGTTGTTTACACTTTGTTATTGCAAGAAAATCATGCAGCACATATTTAAGGCTGCAAAGGTACTTTTTTTTTTTTACTTCTATGCAAAGAATGAAAAACAAGTTAGACAAACAAAATTTAAGAAAAAATATTTAAAAAATACTATATTATAGTATAGTATATTATGTTATGAAAATGTATCTTTAATTTAAAGCAACCTTTCCCGAACCATTTCGAAAAGGACATGAAAAACGATTTGCAAGACTGACTAAATGATTGAAACTGCTAACTCTCCACTCACAAGCACTCACAAGTTTGCACTTTTTGAATGACTCACAAGAACTGGTTAACAACAGTGTTGTTATTGTTTACAAAAACTAAAAC
>NW_015529248.1:0-682 GCF_001515645.1 Sinocyclocheilus grahami
AAAAAAAACTATTACAGCATTGGAAATGAATAAATGATGTGTCTCTTGCATTTCTCAAATTGTATGATTAATTGATCAATAGATAAACTGAGCTCTTGGTACAAATGCCGAAAAAGCCAGAGTCCTTTAAAATGATCCCACCAGCTTCCTCTTTAATGGTGTTGCACAGTTCTTGATTTTTCAAACAGACCTTTGCTTTTGTCTTCCGTCTCCCTCTTTACTTTTCTGTTCCAGGAGATGGATGGTTTCAGAGGGGCATATATTATGAAGAGGCCTGCCACTATTATGATTACGGTGGTAATGGCCTGCTTTTGATCAAATAACACCAAAGACATCTCATTTGCACGTCTCTCGCTTTCTCATGCGGATGCATGAAGGAGGAAAAGGTTAGTGCTGACCTGACATTGCTAATTAAAAGGGACAGCATTCAGTTTTAATATAACATGACGCAAACTGACAGTTGGCATTGTGCATGCCAGACGCTGTGTGCACACCACCAGACATGTGCTGCTTTCTCACATCCTTTGTTAAGACAATATGGTGTTTGCACACAGAATGGCATGACAGATTATACTTGTCTTGTAATTTTTGGCGTTATGGTTTTTAGCCATTTTTTACTTCATCAGAATGGTACAAAACTTGGTAAAGGTTTGGCACTTGCTATGTAAAGACAAAAAAAAAA
>NW_015529249.1:0-682 GCF_001515645.1 Sinocyclocheilus grahami
ATAGGGACAAAGAGGCAGCAGACTGCTGTGCAGCTTCAGTCTCACGTTCAGTGAAATACATGTTGCATTTTAGGAGTTCAGTAATTCTGCAGTAAATGAGTCTGGTAAAGAAATGTTCTTTTGGAGTGTATGTGTCTGAATTTTTCATACGTTGTATCAACTAAGTAGGCCTATTATTCTAATAAAAAGGGGGGCTTTTACATCTATCGTTCTGGTTATATCTATTGTTCTAGTTTGTGTTGTTATGCAGGATTCAGTCAGTATAAGAAGCATCATGAACTATTTGCAAGCAACGTAAAGTTCCTCATCTCTCCAGTAGGTGGCAGACTTATGTTAGTGAATCCTCAGGACAGACGACCAGAGCTCAGGAAATTGTTCACTCTCACATGCTTTCTGTGTTGTTCAGAAGCATATCATTAAGAAAGTAAATGATACAATAACTTAAAAAACTGATTTTAATAAATAGTAGTAGGCTAATCCAGCATTGTCTAACATGTTAATTGAACCTTGATCGCTATAAATTAAATATAAAAGTAAGTAAATATGAATAATATTGAATTAATATAAGAAAAAAAACTGGCTCGATCTCATAAACAATAAACAGGCACATATTGCAGGCTGTTTTCACCAAGGGGGGAAAAAACACCTCTAATTTACAGCCCATTCACTATTACCTTCAGGG
>NW_015529250.1:0-682 GCF_001515645.1 Sinocyclocheilus grahami
AAAAACATCCTTGTTATTCAAAATACAAGTCTGTATAAATGGCTACAGTTCTATAACACATTCCGTGCCGGGGAATTCTGGCAGATTAAGTTCATATTTTTTCTGAATGTCATAGGGCAGGAATCGTCCCGCCAGAAAATGCTTTCCTGAGAACCCCGTTGCGCACTTTTTGGGAGCTGTCAGAGAAATGAGAACTTCTGGATTTATCCCATCTTTGGCGGGTTCGTCAACATCACAACCTTTAGGAAAGAGAGATAGAAAGAGTGAATCCTTTCTCACCATCACAAGCCACTGGTTATTAACTGAAATATAGCAATGTTTCTATATTCTTCCAGATAAGATGTGGAAAACTGGCTCGTAGAGATCATTCATCACACTACTGTCATGTGGAAAGAGAGCACAAAAATTACAGTGTCAGCCATCAGACGCAATTTTCAAATTTGGTCTCCCGATGACATAACGGCTGTGACTTTTCTTTAGTTTGATAATTTGTCTGTTTTGCAAACACTTCAGGTCCAGTGCAAGACATTTGCACATTAAAGTCTCTGGTCAGCTCATTTATCAGAAAAATTGGTTACATAAATCAGATTTCATCAGTTGAAACATCTGGAGATGTTAGTAACCCATTTTTCAATAATATGCCAACTATTTTGCATGCTTACAGAAATGTATCAACACTTTT
>NW_015529251.1:0-682 GCF_001515645.1 Sinocyclocheilus grahami
ATGACTCTAAGTCTGCTAATAAGCGTCTGAAACGCCAGGCCGTGATCTGACCTCGCCAAAGCATCCAGCGCGGTTGTTGTGAGACACTGAAGCTGCCAAATAAATGTGGAAGTTCTGAAAGAAATAATTGGCGGAGGAGGAGCGTGTGAAGCGCTGAAGGTCAGTCCTGTTCTTCTGTTTCTCTGTAAACCAGTGTCACCGGGGAGAACACAAACTGCCGGCTGTAATTGCTGGCGCGCTGCTAATTGGGAGCAATTAAAGAACAGCAGCATGCGACGTGACGTACCCTGGAAACATCATTTTACAGCAACAAGCCCTAAACACAGCGCACTTGACCCGGAGCAGATCGCAGCGCATGTGATTCATCACAGCCACAGAAGATGCTGTTATTTTCATCGCAAGAGCCTTGAATCTTATTTACTCAAATCTAAAATCTTTTGTTTGTGTGTTTTATATATATATATATATCACTCAATGATGAAAAACTATATAAAATATATTAATTATAAAAAATACAGTAAATTATAAATATTATTCAAAATACCTATAAAAATACATAAATATGCAAATAAATACATCCAAACAGGTTATTTACATATAAAATAAATTACATGAAAACATAAAATCTAAATAAATGTGCTGTTATTTTAATTGCAAGAGTCTTAAGTTATTTACTCAAACC
>NW_015529252.1:0-682 GCF_001515645.1 Sinocyclocheilus grahami
AAAAAAAAAAAAAAATTTTGAATTGTAAAATACATTTTATTTAACTGCATAAACTGAGAACTTTTAAAATAAAGCTATCAGTTTAACTCACCATAATAGCATTGACAATGTCATTATTGTTATTCTTCAGTGCACGCACGGCCTTTGCCCTGGATACATTGGCCTGTGACATGACCAGCTCAATGTCCTTGACCTCCACTCCGGTCTCATCAACCTGCAAATGGTAAAGCAAATCACTCATGAATGTGGACATTTACTTTTCACATTTGTTGAACACATCAACAGAAGACCTTTCATGAAGCATCTTCAGTATTATTCTGTTCTAGAATCACACTCACCTCTTCCTCTTCGCTCTCCTCCTGTACTGTGGGCGTCTGTGTGTTTTCCTGGATGTTTGAAACGGCTTCTCCTTGAACCTTGAACTTCTCTGCGGCTGCTAACTGAGCTTGCTGGGACAGATCTTCAATCTGAGAGGAGCAAAAAGCATCAGGAGTTGAGTTGGTTTTGTGAGCTTCAATGTGTTCTTCACTTACACCACTGTGAAAGTTTCCTCTCTCAGGACAGAAAGTTTGGCTTCATCAGACTCAGAAGAACGAAAGTCAAACTGTTTAAATCATCATCAAAAGGTCACTTAGGTCTAGATCACCAGGCAAGGTTGCCATGTAGAATTATTGCATCTCAA
>NW_015529253.1:0-682 GCF_001515645.1 Sinocyclocheilus grahami
AGCTAAATAATGAAGATGTTCAGTTGTTTAAATGTTTGTTTATTAGTTATTGTTGAGCTTTTTATTAGACTCATGTGGTCCAATCATGTTTTGTAATTAACTGTGAATTGTAACATGAAGTAGAGGTAAAGTAAACGTATTTCTCACAGTCATAGTTTTTATTCTTTGCTGTTGTGTGATGTTGCAGTGCCAAATCAAATCAGAACTTGAATTTACACAAAATTTAATAAAGCCCCTGTTTTTAATAAAACCCCAGTTGACTAGTTTATTTAAAATATAGAATGTGCATGCTTCTTGCAATAAATAAATAAATAAATAGAAATCCTAGCAAGATTTTTTTAGTGACTGTTGAATCCTTTCCTTGCTATTTGTAAGAATTGATTCATTAAGACAGATTTCCCAATGCTACAAGCTGTTTAATTTTTATATCTTTGTTGTATATCAATTTAATGTTGTCAGCAACTTTAAATATACTGTACATGCATGTCTACATGCTGTGAATGTTGCTGTCACAGCCACAAAATGACATTGCCATGCCACTGCTTTTTCCCACAGTCACAGCGAGAAAGGAGCTCAATGGATGTGGCTGCAGGACTGGATGTACTTGGTTCTAATATTAATATTTATTGACAAAAGTAGCCTGGTGTTAAAACAGGCCTCAGGGGCATTTGGCTGGACTTAA
>NW_015529254.1:0-682 GCF_001515645.1 Sinocyclocheilus grahami
TCTCTCTTCTCTTTACCCTCTCTATTTCACTTTTCAAACATAAAGCTTTCTCTCATCTTTCTTCTGATGAGGAATGACTAATTTATCACATACAATCCCACTTCTTTTCTGTTAATGGCCTTATACTAGCCAAACGCTCTCCTACTTACAGTCTGGCACTCATCTGAACAAGACAAATCTCACTTCCCCTGCCCTATTTTTTTTAGACATTGTCATTGTCCTACATGATTTTAATGTATAGCCGCTCAGCTAACCCTCTGTGATTTACTACAGATAGTTTTCTTCCTGTTCCTCTTTTCTTCGGAATGATAAATTCACTGTAAAACAGGTTAGACAGTATGTCTGGACATATTTTCTGACTGATAGAGAAAATTCTAGCAAATCTGATAAGCCGGTAATTATTTTCATGTTCAGAATCTCTTAATATCACCTGATAGCCAATATAACATTTATTTTATAATTCCTTTGAAAGTGGCTCATCGAGTCAATTTTTTCAGAGTCAGAAAATAATAATAAAATATTAAATAAATATAGTAATTTTCCCCTTTATTCGTTTGTTTGTTCGTTCATTCATTTGGGTTGCTTCTCCCAGAAGAACAGATTTATTCAGTCAAATTTCACAATTAGAGCAAAATATTATGATTATTATTCCTAATAATTATAGCAATTATTTATTTAGGTT
>NW_015529255.1:0-682 GCF_001515645.1 Sinocyclocheilus grahami
TATTATTATTATTATTATTATTATTATTATTATTATTATATTAAATGCTTAATATGCTTGATTAAAATAATGAATTGTTGCTTACCTGTGAAGATAAATACTATGAGCAGGTACCACATAACTGAGCATAAAGACACTGCAAAGCTTTTTAATTTTTCCTTTATAAGAGAATGCATAAATAGCTATATTTTAAATGAAGGGCAGAAATTCCAAGATCCAGAAGAATCTTGTATATGGACTCTCACAGCTCAAAATGTCTTTGCTGCCATCAGGGAAGTGCTATACTGTTTCCTGACTCATTCTGTGGTGGTTAATTATCAGTGTCTTAAACAGTTACCACTTCCTTTGTGACCCGGACACATGATCTAACTAAAACAGATGTTTCTCGTTTGTAGAGTTTTCTCATGTAAACAGCAAACAGGAACACAGTTCTTTTGCTTAAAGATGAGAGCTTATCAGCACTGCAAAATAGGCCTATAGTTTCCTTTGATCAGTTCATATCCATCTTATCCTTAAAAACAGTGACAAGTACATTATTCAAAATATCTATTTTGTGTTCCAAAGAAGAAAGAAAGTCATTCAGGTTTGGAACGACATGAGGGTGAGTAAATGACATGGACTGTAAAAAAACATGGACGTGACGTCACCCATAGGTTTCTGAAGAGCATTTTTGAAGCCTAAA
>NW_015529256.1:0-681 GCF_001515645.1 Sinocyclocheilus grahami
AATTTTAATTAAAAGTGCACACAACCAAAATACTTCTAATAGTACATGTTGAGACAGAGGTTCTGTGTGTCTCAGTGCACTAATAGGTCACTGTCACTTGAACAGCCTTCACAAATAGCACAATGGTTGGCAGAGGAGGTGCGGTTCAGAGGCGTTAGATCGAGCCCTCCAGCTCGCCATACTATATGCAGTGTCAGATCTGCACAAACAGGTGCTGTTTTTTCATCCCCATCTCTTCCTTCCTCAGCTGATGCCTCCCTTCAAGCCTCAGGTGTCGTCAGAGACAGATACCAGATATTTCGATGAAGAGTTCACAGCTCAGACGATTACAATAACCCCTCCTGAAAAATGTGAGTTTGTCTGATGTTTGTTGTTTATCTCTGCATACATTGACAATTCTGTAATGACACAAAAGCGTATTTTAGAAAGCATGCCTGATATTTTGCTGACTTAATTATCTTCTCATTTTTTGGCACAAATCTCGATCACTTGAAAACTATAGGTGTTACTTTTGAAAGTGAAAGTGACGTGATTGTGTAGTCAAGTATTGTGTCCCATACTTGGAATTTGTGCTCTGCATTTAACCATTCCAAGCGCACACACACAGCAGTGAGTAGTGAACACAGCCATTTTTGCTGCCTTGCTCAAGGGTCTCACCTCAGTCGTGGTATTGAAAGTGGA
>NW_015529257.1:0-681 GCF_001515645.1 Sinocyclocheilus grahami
ACACACACACACACACACACACACACACATATATATATATATAGGTAGGTAGTAATCTAGAATCACAATTATACTGATAACAGAAAGTTCTGTCGGAACAAACTCGTTTTAATGTGCTAGCAGTGTCTAATACAAACACTTAAATGTAAAGTGCATGCCGTGTGCCACTGAATTGACCTGTAACGGTCGCGAGCGCTTTGAGCTGCGTATTTCTGCGCAGACCCGTTGGGCGGCAGTGGGAGGAGAGCAGCGGCTGCGCTGCGCAAACTGAGCGCAGATGTGACGCAGTCGAGCGCAGAAGCTGTGCGCGCGGGCTCTGGACGCAACAGTTGGAGGTTAGGCGCGTGCGAGGCAAACACAACGACACACACCGCCAGCTTTCGCTACTGTAACACATCTCTCTTTCACTATAATAGCGAGCTTCTGGAGTTATCGATGCCTTTTCAGAAACTCCCGCAGGACAGCGAACAAATGCCCGGGCAAGTGTGTGGGTAAGAGAGAAAAACAACAGTTAAAAAGTGTGCCGTTTAATCGCTGCAAGTGTTCTCCGCTGTGTTTGAACACATGGCAGACCGTCAACAAACTGGCGCTCAGAGCAGCTAGCGCTAATCTAGCCGTTGAGCTAACTGTCGAAGTTTTGTCCTGTTATCTTCGTGTCTGAACCATAGGAAACCGCTTCGG
>NW_015529258.1:0-681 GCF_001515645.1 Sinocyclocheilus grahami
ATATATATATATATTTTAAATGTCATTAAACTTGCATTATTCAATACATTTAAATACATATTAAATTATCAAAATATTGCAATTATTTAAAACCTAAAACAGTATTTTTAAGATCTATTTCATTTATATTTGTAATTTTGAAAATTAATTAAGCTTACATTACACAATACTACATTTCAGTACATATTAAATTAAAATAGGAAGGTCCAGTTTTAATTTAATTTTAAAATTAAAATATATTATTAATATTTTATTCAGTGCAACATTTTAATACAAATTACAATTTTAAAATATTACAATTAAATTAAATATTTTACAAATAAAATAAACTATTATTACTATATTATTTATAATTTTAAGTTTCAGTTCAACTTAAACTAGCTGTATTCCATGCTGAGTGATTTTCATATTCATATACCATGCCATGCTTCAAACTACACAATGCTATTACCATAGTAAATGTACAAAAAGCTAAGATAACCACTTAGTGCATTAGATACTGTGTGTGTGTGTGTGAGAGATGTCCCTCTGATCACACACACACACTGAAGCAGACAGGATATATCAGGACATTCCTCTGTACACCCACTGTCTCAGAGTGTGTGGTGTTAGAGATGGATTGTGTCGTTGTTAGCAGAGTGCTCTGGTTGTTTGTTGATTCAGTGTGTGTATGTGAGAGAA
>NW_015529259.1:0-681 GCF_001515645.1 Sinocyclocheilus grahami
GCCACCATATTGAAGGGTCGTTCCAAACCGAAGTGCTCAAAACTGACCAGTAGTGATACCCGGTACCTTATGTCAAAAATAATTTATGGCTTTGACCTTTGTGAACTTTTCCCTCCCCCACGCGGCCCACCACATGGCGACCACCCACGTTGTGTTGACTCCGTGACCTATCCAGATGTGAAATCCGGCATATGTGAAATTCCGATGTCAACGTATGACCTCCGGGGATGACATATGATGTTTGTTCAGATGTTTGACCGTTTCAGAGGATGGCAGGTGATGAATGAAGACCTAAGGAAATGTTTTTGAACTTTTTAATGGTCCGTTCCCACATCCGGGGGTTTGGCCCCTTCTGGGGTTCGCGTGTCCGGTTGTATTCCAAGGCAGGAGATTTTTGCTCTCTCTTTCACTGTATGGTGATGTGAAAAATATATTGGTTTTAAGATCAATAACAGAATAAGTAGACAATTCTATCAGATCATGAGAACATATCACAATATATGTGTGTTTGTGCTTGCACATATAATATGACGGTTGCATAAAATAATTTAAATAAAATATGTAACATGCCTAATAATAAATTGGGGATAAAACAATAAATAAATAAATAAAATTCCTCTTACATTTTTTACATACATGCTTTTAGCTAATATCACATCTATTTTAAATATTAATTAACCT
>NW_015529260.1:0-681 GCF_001515645.1 Sinocyclocheilus grahami
AATGAAAACGTGATTTTATATCGGCATGTTATGATTTCAATATTATTAGGAATTTTATATAGCCTACATGACTTAATACAATCATAACAATAATTATTTATATTAACAGTAACGTTTAACAATATTAAATGTAGTTAATATTAATACAATAGAATAAATATCAATATTAATAATACTATAATGCAATATTCTAATAATATAAAAATAATTAGCAATATTCATGATTTAATATACTCCAAAACAAAGACTTGCCTGAGCTATTGTACATTGAATAGCTTATGTTTGCTTTAAAAAAGAAAGGATATAAAAAAAAATTTCAGTCCTAATTTAATAAGTATTAAGTAAAAATATGCATGTTAAATATTCAATAAGTGAAAATATGCAGTAATAAGTTTTTTTTTAAATCAGGAAAATACAGCACAATATGACAACAACATAGAGTCAAACAGTTATAGAAATTAAAGTCACATTTAAGAAAAAAACTTTGTTCATATCTAAAACATTGAATATTTCCATATAGTGTTAATTTGACTATTTCTATTTTTACAATTAAATAATCAAACAAAGCAAGAGGACTGTTGAAGACATTTATTAAAGTATTAGTGAAGTCCTTTGTGTAGGTAATTAATTTATATAAACAGACTAATGTCAAGGGCATATTAAATGTTTATGAAGGTCACA
>NW_015529261.1:0-681 GCF_001515645.1 Sinocyclocheilus grahami
AAAAAAATAGAAATCTTTGGTATACCTGACCTGGACTGCCTCAGACTCTGTTGTTATGTTATGGTAGCCCAGCCAAAAGTTAAGCAAGCAAGGCTTCATGCTAGGCTAAGGTCTTGAACTCATTAACACATTAGCTATCCAAAGCCTTATGTAAAGCGTTCAGCTAACCAGTGTCTGCTCTCTTGACGATACGTTGGAAGACTGTTACATCACGACAGGAAAGCAGAGACTTTCTCAGAAGAAACTCAGAAACTCTCTGAAAACAAACCTGACCCACGACGAGCCGCTCCTGTGGAGAACATATTGCTCTGGTAAAAACAAGGGTGGCTGTTCCAGCATTTTTGTCAGTTAAATCAGAGACTGTATGAGGAGGAGAAAATGAATTGAAGGAATCCCAACACTCGACAGCCAGGCTGTTGGAAAGTAGCGCATTTTTACCTGTCAGACCGTTACACAGCGCTCACCCATCATCACACCCCCTCAAACGCCTCATTTCAGCCATCATGTAGAACCATCATCCTCATTTACAGCCCCGCTGGGATACTTGTGTCTCAGTTGTATTACAACACACATACTGTACCTGGTTGTTTGTGCAATGGCGTATAAAGAGCATCATTTTTAAACATATGATGTAATATTTTTAATGTTTTGAAAGAAGTCTCTTCTGCTCACCAAGGCTGC
>NW_015529262.1:0-681 GCF_001515645.1 Sinocyclocheilus grahami
AAAGCAAAGCTACACGGAGCTACAATCACAAACCACTCAGCAGCACATTACACAGGAAACGGAAACATCAACACAGCCTTTTGTTACAGTCAGGCATTCGCTTAACACTTTAATTGTGACAGTTGTAATCGATTTGGTTTAATCATGCAGGAGCATTTTTGGCTCCTTATCTTGAGATGCCAGGGACATCTTCCTGTCTCTGCTGGGATGCTGGAGAATGAGACATGAATGCAGAAGTTTACAACGGTTCACTTCCTGTGAGGGACAGAGATACAATTATTAATCTCTCAAGTATTCTTCCTCTTCTTGTGCTCTTTCTCTCTGTGTTTATATATCTGTCCTATTGATTACAGAACCAGTTCCAGATGTGCATCATGAGCCTGAACTGCATTATTGATTACAGTTGCCAAGATCAAAGCTGGTTGAGAAGCATATTTCCACAATGGCCTCTGATATATTACCTATATTACCTATGAGTGCATTGCATCACACAGTCCAATGCTTACTGTTTATTGGACACCTCAGTAACACACTTTTTTTTACCGATCATGTCATTTTGCTTGTTGAATATGTGGAAGTAAAGTGAGGATGGGTTTTCTTTCTCTCTGCAGGCTACATAGCTGTGGTATTGGAGAGGAAGGTTTTGCTGCTCTGGCTTCAGCTCTGAGATCAAACCCCTCA
>NW_015529263.1:0-681 GCF_001515645.1 Sinocyclocheilus grahami
AAAAAAAAATGGAAACAAGAATTTGGACATGCAGTACCTATGTGGGGGAGAGAAATATTACACAGCAGCAACTTGGGAATTTCACCCATGGAAGTATTATATTACAGCATGTTGCACCAGTTAGTGTTACATAACTATTACCTGATGTTACAATGGGGTTAAACCACATCAGAAAGTTCACCGACAGCAGAAAACAGAGAAACTTTTAAAGCAGAAAATAAGGCTCAATTTAAAAATGGAAATTAGATCATTAGATCAATAAACTAGATAAAATAAAAACAATGGTGCAAATGATAAATATAGGGCATTTTATTCATTTGACCTCATATTAGCTTCTTCTTTTTACTGATTTGTTTTTTTAATATGAGGGGAATATAGGGAAATTGTATATATAAAGAGAGAAAGGCAAATTGGTGCATCCTAGAAAGTTGTCTGCAAAAAAAATAATAAAAATGTGTTTTGAAACAGCTAATTACCTAAATTGTTCATTAGCTAGTGCAAGCTGATCATTAGCTCAATGGGCCGCCACTATATTCCAAAAACCTGCTTGACCACTTAGGGTCATATAACCTCCGACCTGGTTGCTGTTTTTTTGCCATTTCAAGGTAACCTGCCTGCACCAACATGCTATGAACCAGCTATACGGTGGCCGAGAAGTGCTAAACAAATCACAATTCTGAA
>NW_015529264.1:0-681 GCF_001515645.1 Sinocyclocheilus grahami
CTGTCAGCATGTGAGGGAGGGATTGTCTGTGGGTTTAATCTCCAGAGCCGGGGTTGGGAAAGCCCTGCCTGCACTGCTAGTTTAAGCAATCACTCAATCGTCTGTGAATGCATATCTGCCCTCGGCGTTACGGAGACCGACAGCTCAGTGCACCTGCTGCAACATATCCTAGTTTTGCTGTCCATTCTGGATGGGTCACAAATATGTTTTTGAAGAAAGAAGCCAATGGTGCTGATTTTATTGGCTGAGACATTAACAAGGCAGAACAATTAGTTTTCATAGTTGAAGCGAGATTTTCCGCTCTTTGGCTTTGCCAGCCTTCACATTTTTGTTTACGTGGGGAAATAACAGGGTTTCTGTGGGTCTTAAGTCTTAATTTGCCGTTCCACAATTTAAGGTCTTAAGCATGATTAGATCAGAGCAGAAAGTCTTAAATTCATGGCATTAAATGTTGCATGCATTGCATAAAATGAATATTTTTCTCACTATTATCTTGTTTTTCAGTACAAATATCTTGTTTACTTATAAATAGGAGGGATATTTTCCATCTGAATTAAGTTGATTTGTATGACCCTATTAGGTGATATTTGTTTGTTCAATCATAAACTGGCTTCACTTTAAGGTCTTTTGTGTCATTTTGTTTAAGTAGATGTATTTTGATTTAAGAATCTTTTTTTTTTT
>NW_015529265.1:0-681 GCF_001515645.1 Sinocyclocheilus grahami
AAAAAAGTTAGATTATAAAACATTATCATGTAATGCTTTTTAAGAAACAGGTTAGGTTTAAAAGTTAGAAATTATGAACAAATGTATACTATAATAATTATGTTAATAATGCTCTTTTTAATAGGCTAGGTTAAAGGGTTAGAAATTATTTAAAAGTTTATATCATAATTATCAAATATATTTATAATGCTCTTTTTTAGGTTATGCTAAAAAGTTTGGAATTCTAAAAACTAAATATTATATAGTGGGTTAGATTAAAAGGTTTGAATGTATGTATATATATATAACAACAACAAAATTCAACAAAAAAACTATTTTATGTTAATAATGTTATTTTTAATAGGTTAGGTTCTAAAGTATAAGTATAAAAAAATTATACAATATTACATTGTTATATTATATCATGTTATGTCAATAATGCTCTTTTTTTTAATAGGAGAGCATTCTACAAAAAGTTGTGATGACTGCCTTCGCCGACAGAACTGTGGTCACCATCGCCGTAAGTTTCCTATTAGGTTGCTTTCTGACTTTAATATTTAAAGTCTGGTTGTTATTCAAATCCGATATCATGATGACGATTGAATGCTTTTAATGATTGAGAGGCATTCATCCTGGTCAAACAAGGTCTCAGGCATTTGAACGTCATTGTGTGTGTGTGTGTGTGTGTGTGTGTGTGTGTGT
>NW_015529266.1:0-681 GCF_001515645.1 Sinocyclocheilus grahami
ATGTACAAGGAGAAGAACCGGAGGGAAATGGCAGAGCTGCAGAAACAGCTGAGAGAGGGAGGTCTGGAGCTGGAGAAGTCACATCTTACCGCCAAGACCCTTCAGGAGGAGGTGGGTGGAGGAGGGTAGTTATATCAACAACATTTTATGAAAATCGTCAACCTGAAAACAAAACAAATCATTTCTAAATCCTGAAATAGACTAAGAACCAGCTGGTCTGAGCTGCAACTGCTTTATTAAGCAGTTTTAATATTCTGTTTATTAAGCACACGCTGCAGTTATTTTGCCTACCGCTTTAAATGCGTGCGCTCTTAAAAGTCGGGTAAACTCTGATTGGCTGTCATTGTTTTTATTTGTAAAAAAAATGTTTTGAAAGTGATTCCAACGATACTGTCTCTGTGCGCCGTTGTAGTTGTGTGGACTTCCCTATTTTCATAGAGTTAAAATGATTTTTAAAATTTGTATAATTATCATTATAGTTCTCGGCCTTGGTATGAACAGGCATGTACCCTTTGATACTTAGTGCTACAAAACACATAAATATGTCCAAACTGTGGTGTTACCATTGTAACTGTCCAAAAAAGTTCCATTATGCAGTTTGTTTGACTTGGAATACAGATAGGAAAATCACGTTTCATTGGTAGGATCATCTGAGGTAAACATTTGAAAGTGAAACACAGA
>NW_015529267.1:0-681 GCF_001515645.1 Sinocyclocheilus grahami
CATAAATGAACTATAGTGTCCTGCACCCACTAGTAAAAAAAAATACCAACAATTATATCTGGTGTCTGAATCATTTCTGGTTTGACTGCATATATTTATTTCTATGTTTGTCTTGGTTGTGAGGTTAAAGCTAAGTACGTGGCTCCACACTGCCACATCCTCAGAAACTCAGCTTGGAAAGGCAAACTGAAAGAAAGCAGTGCATCTATCTCTCTTGTCTTCATTGCCTGTCTCCACCTGCCCGAGTCCTCTATCTTAACCCCTGAACACTTATCTCTACCCCCTCAATCGAGGAGGAGACACACCCAGAGCTCCTCCAGCAGACCTCACATCTAATGCCACTCCAGCTTTCTTAAAGCGATAGTACGGTAATTAAATATGCATTTCCAGGCTCTATCATGATCTGAAATGACTTGCATGCTCTTAAAGGAACAGTTCACCAAAAGACGAAAATAATTTTACTCACTCAAACCTGTATGGGTTTCTTTCTTCTGTTGAACACTAAAGAAGATATTTAACTAAACAGTTGGCGGTAGCCATTGACTTCCACAGTATGGAAAACAAAAAAATACTATGAAGGCAATGGGTACCGTCAGCTCTTTGGTTACCCACAGTCATCATATCATAGCTCTGTGTAAGGAACAGAGCAAACATTTAAATCAAACTTTAATCAAATTGCAA
>NW_015529268.1:0-681 GCF_001515645.1 Sinocyclocheilus grahami
AAAAAAAAAAAAAGCTGCTAGGTTGATATAGATAAGCAACCGATTTGAATTTAAGATTTGCCTAATTATTTAACATGAATGAGTTAATGTGTTGAACGAAGAAGGTGTCAGCTACTTAGATGAATGGACACGTTGATACCAGACAGTTGCTATGTGTTCCTCTATTTCTTTCACAGTCACTTCCTAAGGGTGTGAGAATGATTTGTCATCTTCATAAGGCATCAGATACGAAAATCTAGGCAGACATAATCTCTAATAAAAGTCGTGGCACTTTGCAAACACATTTTTCATATACATCTCAGCACTCCCTTGATTTCATGGCTTTGGTAATACTTTTCATTCAGTTTGTGTTGTGCTGGTGTTTTCTCCGTAGATTTGGTCTGAGGAGATTTGTGAACCAAGCAGAAGTCAAAAGAAATGAATGGACCTCTAGCTTGTGAAATATTCATGTACAATATACCCCCAAATCTGCTATTTTCAGAGGACAAAACATGTTCCTCGCTCTCTACTTCATGTCATAGGCCTTAAAGGAGTAGTTCACCCAAAAATGACAAATGGCTGAAAGGTTACTCACCCTCAGGCCATTCGAAATGTAGATGAGTTTGTCTCTTCGTTGGAAACAGGTTTGGGGAAATCTAGCATTACATCACTTGCTCAGCAATGGATCCTCTGCAGTGAATG
>NW_015529269.1:0-681 GCF_001515645.1 Sinocyclocheilus grahami
GAAACTAATCCATTAAGACCTGAGGGACCGAGAGAGTCTCATAAGAGACCTGGAAGCTCTATCTATTGAAATGGAAATTAGGAGAGATACGAAAATGTGTCATGTCATTTTAACAGAGAAAAGCAGAAAGCATTTCACTTCTGCCTCTTCATTTGTGTGTGTTCTGCTGTGGTTTAACCTGTGGTGTTTTATTATGACATATGTAGGACAATTTGAACACAATTGAATTATTACATAAATCATGAAAAAATAAAGGCATAGAGAAATAATAGCAAAAAGGCACATTTGGCTTTTTGCATCTTGGCCAATAAAAGTGTACTTTCTATAGATGAGAAACATATATTTAAACTATATCTTCAACACTGCACACACTCTCATTATCCTCCTCATGTCAGCAGTCCTGATAAAACGCTGTGAATTTAAGCTCTTTTAAGACAGAGTCATTTCTTTTATCACTGGTGGCCATTCATATAACAGTTCAGATTATACTTTTATTCTTAATATATCTATGTTCATTTAAATGCAAAAACCCTCATCATCTGATTTTATAACCATCATAAAATGATGACTCGTCCTTATACAATACATTATGCAAATGTCAAACAATTTTAGAACTAGTGCAACATCCAAAATCGAAACATTCTAACAAAAAAATCAGCAGAATACTGGATGCAAAGCATG
>NW_015529270.1:0-680 GCF_001515645.1 Sinocyclocheilus grahami
TCATGTTTAATTTAGTATGTTACTTGCTGTTTCTGTGTAATTATTTGTGAAATGTACCAGCAATGTCTGACTAAAAACTGAGTTACAAAGTAAAACCAAATTTCTTTCAGGGTAACTGTGCATGCATTGAGATTCTTGCTGGTCTTTTTATAAATAATTATATAAAGAAGATCGTGTCAGATCTAAAGATTATAAACAGAAATCAAATGTTAACCTTCAAATGAAAAAACGGCAAAAAAAAATAATCTGTGCTCAAAGGCAAACAAGTGTTATCAACTTTATTTTGGAGTCAGTGGGAAGCTAATTGACCCCAACAAGAGACACAATGAGTTGACTCATGTATTATTTGAGCCTGGTGAAGCGCTTTATAGATAATTGCGTTGAGGCTGTCTAATCTTAGCATGAATGAAAAATGACAATGTAAAAGAAACAACCCAAGAGGAAGGCCTGGACAATTTATCTGATGTCTCAATCCGCAAACCTGTTTTAACTAAGCATATCTATGATCAGTTGATCAATTATTTATAATGGAAGTAGTTTCTTAACGTCATCTTTGTGAGCCTTCACGCAATAGATCACAGTATCACGGGGCAGAAAATCGCTTATTTTTGAGTGTTAGAATATGTGAACTCACACGGTTTATAAAGATATGCAGCCACACATGCTGTTTAACAGAAAGG
>NW_015529271.1:0-312 GCF_001515645.1 Sinocyclocheilus grahami
CAAGGATGCATTAAATTGATCAAAAGTTACAGTAAAGACATTTATTATGTTACAAAATATTTCTATTTCAAATATATGCTTTTTTTATTTTTACTTTCTATTCATCAAGTAATCCTGAAAAATCAAATGTATCACGGTTTCCACAAAAAAAATCAGTGAGAGTCAGATTATCATTCATGCTGTGTATTTAAACCCGTGTATTATGGTGTATATACATGCTTAAAGTTACAAGCCAACTGGTTTAACACACTCACTAAAGCACAGTTGCTGGTTACACTTTATTTCAATAGTCCACTTTAGACATTCTACTAA
>NW_015529271.1:19607-20287 GCF_001515645.1 Sinocyclocheilus grahami
AAATGTAAGAAATAACTAACATTGACAATTCAATAAATTAATTCAATTATGTTAAAAAGGTATTTGACATAAATGAGTGACATATTTATATGGCTTTATATGATGTTTTTATATGGCTTGAGAAAAATGTGCTCTTATAAAGGTGCTTAAAAAATGAATTACACTGTAAAAAATGATTTTTCGGGGGGAAAAAATAAAAACAAACAACAAAATAAGATTATTGGTGTCGGTTTTCCAAGAAAATAGTAGTTTAAAAACTACTACAAAATGATTAGTTATTGTTTATGAATGCACAACAGAATTACTAAAACTTCAACTCAATATAAAAACTAAATATTACAAAATATATATTCAAAATATTAAAAACTAAAATATTACTGTTACTAAAACCATAAAAAAATAATTTTTAATTTTTAATAAAATAAATATGAACTTGATATATTAAAATAAAAACCAAAACTGAAATAAGATAAGAAAAACTAAAATGCCTAACTTAACTTGATTCAAATTAAAATGTGAAAAAACAAAAACTAATTCAGAATATGAAAAAAAGAAAACTAAAATAACACTGTACTGATATTTAAAAGTTTGAGGTCAGTACAGTTTTTTTTTTTTAGAAATGAATACTTTAAATAATCAAGGATGCATTAAATTGATCAAAAGTTACAGTAAAGACATTT
>NW_015529272.1:0-680 GCF_001515645.1 Sinocyclocheilus grahami
AATGCATCCTTGCTGAATAAAAGTATTAATTTCTTTCTTTCCTTCAAATAAAAACTGACCCCAGGCTTTTGAATGGTTTTGCATCTTCAGTCTGATCCCTCAGAAAAGTAACAGCAACGCTCTCCTCAACAAGCGGCTTGTTTTTAAATCTCATTCATGTCTGTAGCACACACAGCGTAGGATGAGCTGTGCTGAAGTTAAACACAGAGGGTTATGGCTTTGCTCAAATCTATAAATATGAGCAACATAAACAGTGATGCCTTAGTAAAGAGCACTAATAATAATACTAATAACCACTTGCGGTATAAATGACTATTACTCCCAAAGTAATACCAAAGCAAACCGAGTGACATCTTCTCCTGCCCGATTTCCCACACTCCTGTTTCCTGTTTCTGGCTCAATGGCCTTTGTGTCCTTGTTACCACAGGCTAAAATGACACTGTCAGACGGGGCTCTTCATGGACGGATGACTGCCAAAGAGCACTCGCCCAGCCCAGAGCAACCGCCTGACACCACAAACCTGAGCGGGGCATATAGCAGCGACACAAAATGACTAGAGCACGAAACCTGAATATGAGAGGCTGCAGCTACCAGTGAATGATGTGGTTGGGAGGAAAGGCACTGACACAGCCGTGGAGGTGGCAGCATATGCTGAGATCACGGCTCACACACACACACAC
>NW_015529273.1:0-680 GCF_001515645.1 Sinocyclocheilus grahami
TTCTAAGTATGACCTGAACCATTTGATTACCATCCCAGAAAGCCAAACCTCCTAGTGTGAGGTTTGACAGCATGATGTGTCATAGTGAGCGATAAGAGACAAACACAAGTGGCCTGCAGTAAAAGAGATAAGTTGATGTCTCCATGATGAACATTGACCTTATTCATAACACTTACATACAGTAAGTCTTCCTTGAATGTGAAAGGAAACCGCTTACTCAGTACATTAATGGACTTTTTTTTTAGTTTCTCCTTGAGAAAATATTATAATTTTTTACCAAATATGAGTTTAAAAGGATTTATATAGGCTAATTGTTGTTTTTTGTTTTTTATTTTGTTTGTAAAAATATTTTTTATAAGTGATTGTATACAATTTATTGAAGTATTGTTATTAATACTATTTTAAATCTTATTTTTCAGTTTGCCATGAATATAGCCTTTGACGCTGTTAGGTGTAAAATGATTAATAAAAAAATAGACCGCTTACATTCTCATAGCTAGGATGGTTCACCAGTATGGTGATATTTCTCATTTTATATATATTTGCACTACACTAAAATTATGTAGTGCAAAAAAAATAAATAAAATGACATAGTCAAGGCTTGTTTAATGTTAAACTTTTATTTCCAAGTTTAACAGAATGATATCCCAGATATTCTGTGTGGTCGTAGACTTTTGGAC
>NW_015529274.1:0-680 GCF_001515645.1 Sinocyclocheilus grahami
AAAAAAAAAAAGGAGATGTGCACACAGAAATTGATAGGTGGAATTGAAGTATCTGATTCCTGACCTGAAGTATCCGATTCTGGAATTGGAATTGATTTTTGATCCCAACCCTAAACGTTACAAACATATCTGGTGCAAATAAATAAAACACCCCCACAAATGAACTCCTGGTGAACAAAATTGAGAAAAAAGTTAAATATTTTTTATATTTTAAGTTAATTTCTAACACTTAACCCATCAGCCTCATTCATAATCCAGTATGAACTCTGCGCTTACAGCAGGAACTGAGAATCACTCATTCACACAGATCCCAGCTGTCATTATCAATACAGTTTTCAAAGCATCAAAGCGCGGGAGACAAATTCCAAGATTAATTTATCCAGACACTTATACTACTTACCCATCGGACCCTTTAATTTAAGAGGGATGAAAGCATATTGCTGTGAATATAATTATGCACCCAAGTCAAAATCTAATACTGTACAGGGTTTCAAACATAATATTTGACATTTAACAGACACTTGCACATACTATCAACCAGTAAACTTCTACACCCAAATTAGTGCTCATAATATACTTCAGATTTTATAAGCTCAATTGAATGGATTCTTCCATGGACCACTGAATAAAGAGGCTACTTTGCAAACAGTGAGAGGAAACAGGCTGAACTGACAAAGGCA
>NW_015529275.1:0-680 GCF_001515645.1 Sinocyclocheilus grahami
CACTCCTCTCAGTCATTTGCCATGCCAAATTATCAGTTGTGTAACAAAACACAAAAGGTGAAAGCATATGGCAAGATGAACAGCAAAGTCGAAAAGTCTGAGCATACTAAACAGTAGATTCCTGTCAGGGTTTGATTTCAATCACGTTCAGAGAGAGTAAATTCGAAACACTTGAGATGTTGCTTTGTGTTAGATGGCAGTCTGTTAAAGTCATTGCATACTTGACTGCCCGAGTCGTTTGTAAGTGACCCTTTCTATGGTAGCAAATAAACCTCTCACTCTCTCTGTCCATCATTTCTGAGGGATTTAACTATGCTATCAGACCGTGCTGGCGGTTTCTAGCAGTTACATAGGACAGATCCAGCAACTGTGAGCAGGTAAGATAAAATAGCTCATACTCATTCACAATCTACTTTAACATCAAACCAGCATTAACCTTGCACTTGTGGTGTACTTCAAATCTTAAAAGTACATTAAAAACTTTACATGCAGATAATTTAAAATTAATGAAATAAAAGGCCACTTAAGAGACTTAATGAGAGTTGTTGCTCCCTTTTAAAAAGTGCACTTTGTAATAATGTCAAATTAAAAGTTATTTTAAAGTACATTTTACATAATTCATTTTTTATATTTTGTCATGCTATGAAGAAGTACACTTATTTTGATGTGTTGTCTAAAAT
>NW_015529276.1:0-680 GCF_001515645.1 Sinocyclocheilus grahami
ATATATATATATATTCAGAAAATGCAAATATTAAGTAATGGAGTATCAATTATCACTCCTTTTATTGTTCAAGTGTTTGAAATGCATGAGTTTTGCTGGTTTGCAGGTGGCGGCTAGAGCTGGTGTGTATACCATCCTCAACCATCTGGGCTTTTCTGAGTTTGAAAACTCTGACGACTCTCCGATGGCAAGGTTCCGTTTCCGCTGGCTCCCACACAGTGTCCAGTTTATTCCCATGCGAGGGCAACTTATTTAGAAAGGCACAGTATGTCGAACTAAATACTGACTCACATTTCATAAATATTTTTTTATTACAATTTCTGTCAGACTCATTAAATCAAGTGATTTAATGCATCATGTTATCTTATTTACATTTTTGACTCTATCTTTAGCTCGGCAGTGTTATGTTTTGTCCTCGTAAAATATAAGACAACAAACACAGAAAATTGTTAACCTAATAAACCACACATTCATGCTAATGAAAGTTTTAATGCTGACCTTTAAAAGGTACATTTGCACACTGTTATAAAAATGTCACCTCATTTGTATATAAAACATTTAATTAATTGAGATTTTACTTAATGTGACGGTCTTCCTGGATGATAATTTGCATTCATGTACATGTAAATGTTTGTTATTAAATTACTCTTTTTATACATATTTTTTGAACAATTTGCTTC
>NW_015529277.1:0-680 GCF_001515645.1 Sinocyclocheilus grahami
TCTATCTATCTGTCTGTCTGTCTGTCTGTCTATCTATCTGTCTAGTTCTTTGTTAAAAAAATTATTATTAATAATATTATGATAAATATTTATATTTTTAAACAACCACAAAGAAACCAAATATTTATTCATTTATTCATATTCATCCACTAGGAAGCCATATGTATGCCTAATTTATTTATTTAAATTATTATTAATAATATTAATATTATAATTATTTATAGTTTCTAAACAACCACTTTGTTTCTTTTATTCTTTCTTTCTTTTTGTCTTTCTTTCTAATTTTTTAAAAATGATTCATATTAATAGTAATATTTATAATATTGTCTAAACAACTTTTAGGAAACCAAGCGGCCGTCTTGAGGTGGTACAGTTAATGAAAGTGATGGACAAAATGTTGGAAAAAGCAGGTGTCAATCAAGAGTTTCAAGAGCTAACCGAACTCTCACAGGTTAGTTAAAAAAAACACAATCAGTTAGTCAATCAATAAATAAAGTATCATTTCAGATTCTCATAGGTTGGTATATTTACAATAATCATTTTCACAATTATGACTAAATATAATGCTTTACAATTATAATTTACAAAACTAAAATAAACTGTACAGTCACCAAAATGCCACTATCAAACTCTTGCAGGTTAGTTTTTAAGGGTTTTTGAGTGTAAAAAAAAAAAAAAAA
>NW_015529278.1:0-680 GCF_001515645.1 Sinocyclocheilus grahami
AAAAAAAATCCATAAACTAACATTGAAATCCCTGCCTACAGACATCCGTACCTGGGAGAAAGTGAGCGCGCGGCACTTCTCTTGACGGACCTCGACGTTTCTAATTGGCAGCACGAATCTGAAGTCTGATTTTCCACGAAACATGAACTGATTCCAGAATCCTTTCGCGTTTGTAGAGGATGACCTGTGAGCTAAATTCACGGCTGGGTTGGAGATCTTACCATTGTTCTGCAAGCTTATACGCAAAAGTTCGTTTGGATTTTCTTGAGTCACATTTCCCAACCTCACCGCCCTTCTCAGATGTCCAATCCTGCTGCCCCCTTCTGGATCGGGTAGTGACATTTCACGAGAACCATTTGTGGGATGCGACTCAAACCTTTTAGCAAAACGAGACTGAAAGAAGATTCCGAATACCTGCATTTGTAAGGTAAAAAATAAAATGAAATGAGCGGAGCGCATGTTCTCAATACGGAGGGTCGCAGGACAAATGCAGGGTCTGTGCAAGCGGCGTTTGCTTTATCAGGTGTGAAACCAAATGTTACAGACACCTTCGCAGACATCAAGGACACAAGACCCGAGGTAGCTACTAGACATATTGCGTTATATTAGTCTTTCGTTCTTTTAAAGTAGGGCACTTATTTATGGAAGCCCGTTTCCGCCACTGAATAAAAAATAAAAGA
>NW_015529279.1:0-680 GCF_001515645.1 Sinocyclocheilus grahami
CATATATCTCATTGTCATTTTTGACTTTTCTAATTCATGACTTTTCTAGTCCTGCAATGTCACAAATATAGGTTAAAAGTAAAAATACTGTATTCCATGTCTCAATTACTGTGAGCTCATAAAAGCTGCATGCTTAATAAATGTACATACATTATGAAAACGCTTAATTTAATTGTAGAATGTCACAGGTCAGAGCAGGTCAACTTCATTTTATGTCAACTTAGTTACAAATGGTGAGAAATACAAGCATTCTTAAAGATATTTTTGAATTCTTTGTTGGATCTTTTTGTTTTTGTTTTTGTTTTGTTTCTTAGATTATCTTGTGGATATTATTTTGATAACATTTCCTTTATCCCTTTATTTGTATACTATATCTCTTAAAACTATAGGAGAGACAGCATATGGATGCAAAATTATAATATAGCGTGCGTGATATAGGGTGAATTACAAAATATGGCCCAGTTTACCCGAATTCACTCTTTTTCACCCTAATATTTAATTATGAATCCATGCATTTTTTTTTTTTTATTATCATTAGTATTATTATGAAATAACACAGCCCACATACACTTTCACTACACCTGTGACATCAATTTTATGACACAGTATATCCAAAAAAGCTAATTTACTTACAATTGACAAGTTCCAAGAACTAAAATAAAAGCGATGTCAAAAGTATA
>NW_015529280.1:0-680 GCF_001515645.1 Sinocyclocheilus grahami
ATCATGATGTCGAAATCCTCAAATGGCAATCCATTTCATAACATTATTGGGAAATTTGGAAAGAACACTAATAAAGTTGGATTTTAGGTGTTAGGATATTGTTATCATTTTATCAAAACTAACTTTGGCTTTCCAAGAAATTATTTTGTAATTGTTGGGAGTTTACCATCATTTTATTTGATTTATGGACTTTTTTTTTCATTTTCTTTTTAAGACAAGAAACTGGGGGAGAGAAGGGGGTAGTCCTCATTTCAGTTATATATATATAGAACTGATTTCATAACTGAACTGATTTCAGTTCTACATACATAAATAAATATGGATATATATATGTAGATATAAAAAAAAGGATAAACCTTCACTTGTTACCTCAGGGATATATTTCTATTCATTCTAATCCAGTAACTGCTAAACTACTGTAAACTAACTTGCCAAGTTGATTTAGTCAGATTAAACATTTTTGGCTTGAATATAATCCAACTAATTTACTGGTATGGAATGCATTTTTAGGTTATATGAAAAACACTTCCCTCTCATTTCAAACTTTGAAACTTTTGCACTACTGTATCTTTTCAATTGTAAAGCATGTCTAAACTTCTCACGTTTTTACCCAGTCATTCCATTCTCAATGAGTCAGTGAATGGTTAGCCGCTGCCATGTGTTCAACAGCCAGGATGCTG
>NW_015529281.1:0-680 GCF_001515645.1 Sinocyclocheilus grahami
TTTGCCCAGAAGTCACATGGATGGAGGTGAATAGAGCGTAATGTGTTAAAGCCGAAGACATGTTTCACGTCAACAAATATTCAGAAAAAGGCTAAAAAATGTTGTCAGACGTGTTTCCAGGTATAACCAGTTTACCTTAATGTATTATTGATTTTTTAGATTAGTTCTCTCACACTAATTTAATTAAATTGTTATTCAGTTGACGTTGGTCTTTTGGCTGGAACTGTATTTGATTGCACAGATAACATTGTCTTGATGATGTTTAATATCCATAATGGCACTAAAGATGTCCTGATGGTTATTGTTTATTGCAGTGCTGTTGGCTTTGTGTTGGATGATGTTCTTCACTGGATCTGAAAGCCATCCTGAGCGCTACAAATCCATGTATGCACTTGAGACAAAAATTAAATGTTTGTTATGCCTCTAAATGCACCGAAATACTGTTTTGCCTTGTTCTCAGATATAAATATTTTAACATTCTTACAACATTACCTATCTTGAAAATTAATCAGATTTAAATAATCAATGTAATGAAAACCGATATGCCTTAGAGCGACTCAAACAATAACACACATAATTAAATGCCAAGAAGTGCATAGAAAAATGAACTTAATTCAAGATATTTTGTGGAAAAAATTACTTATTTCAAGATATTTTCACACCGAATTAAACTTCCACCA
>NW_015529282.1:0-680 GCF_001515645.1 Sinocyclocheilus grahami
AATCAAGACTTTGTAAAAGAGCATAATAGGACCCCTTTAATAACATGCACAACCAATACACTGACGCAGTATATGACATAGGCAAGAAAATCAGAGCCCCTTAATCATAAGAAAAGTCACATTTGTGATGCATATAAATATTACAGGTAAAAAGTAATGGATCTCCACTGACTACATTTGATTGGACCACTCGACACAGATGTTAACACCATGTGTAAAGGGTTAAGAATTGGTAGAAAAATTCTCACCTTATGAGCAAACAGCAGGTCACCTTCAATTCCTCCATTTTTCCCTTGCTCACTCTCTGAGCTACTCCATCCCAATACGGATGAAGATGACGAGGAGAGAGACAGATATGATGAGATGGATGAAGACGTTGACCTAGCATGACTGTTGTCCTGTGATCTCTCAGGGTCACTAGACACAATGAACCCATCACATGCCCACTGAGATCCAGGATGCTCCTGCTCCCTGTTCATACTGTGAACATTTCTGTTAGAGAGACCTGACCGAGTCAAATGGATGCCATGGGGCTTGTCCCTGTCCTCCAACAGGAAACAATCTGTTTCATCATCACTGAACATGAAATCGTTGTTGGGGTTTAGTGAATCCTGTGATGGCTGAGAGGAAATAGATTCTGTGGACTGCATGACTGTGGGAAAGAGAGATAGAAAAAAAAA
>NW_015529283.1:0-680 GCF_001515645.1 Sinocyclocheilus grahami
TCCTCCAAACGCAGTCTGATCATCTGCTCTGCTGCACGCTCTGAAAACAAACAGACAAGAGAAGTTCCTGCTCACCATAAAAGAAAATAAAGGAAGTAGAATGAGGCCAGATGCACATAGGGTCAATGCAAAACCACATTCTGTTCTACCAAAAGACAGATGCCATATTAACAGTAACAGGCAAGTTACTGCACAGGTCAGGACAGGCTGTAGGATTCACCTCTCTGACAACACTGCTGTAGGAAATCTTTGTTTATTTCTCATGTGAAAATGACATGAAAAGCTCAGTTTATGATTGCCATTCCGTAGTTTTTCACTTCAGTAGTAAAACACACTCGGTTAAAAAGAGGAATTTATTACACTATGGTAAATGCAATAAATAAAACCTCACTGACCCACACATTTGACTTACTATGGCCCATGTGTGCCCCATCAGTTTATGTAAAATAGAGGTGAAAGAAATAATTTGCCATAATTTCTTTGCAGCAACTCTCTTATGCTTACCAAGGCTGCTTTTATTTGATTGGAAATACAGTAAAAACTGTAATATTGTGAAATATTGTATTACAGTTAACTGTTCTGTTTTAAATATATATATATATATTATATATATATACACATTTTTTTCCGGTGAGTCAAAGCTGAATTTTCAGCATCATTTCTCCAGTCTTTAGTGTCAC
>NW_015529284.1:0-680 GCF_001515645.1 Sinocyclocheilus grahami
TAAATGAACTTTTCCACGACATTCTAATTTATTGAGATGCACCTAGGACTGGCCTTCGTTTGCGATTAGGGTATACTGTTCTCAAGTCACAGCTCTTCGTGATTTCAGATCCTGACTGGTTATTAATGAATCTTTCGGTTTAGCCGAAAACATCACAGATCACTGAAAAAAACCTGACTGAAAATCGGACATATTATTTATCCAATTGACAGAGAGTGTCTCTAATCCTGGCAACAAATATACTTAAACAAATATATATTTTAAGGACAAACGTGTCTAGAAAAACAAAACAACTCTTTTATTTTTGTTATGAGTAGGCCATACCGTTGACTTAAAAATTTGGTATATAGTGTTTTTACTCATTATATATGGACATTTTTTCATTCACAAATGTAAATAGGCAGTGAAAAAAAAACTAATTTCACTCATTTTAAAATAGAAACCGGTGACTACCTGTATTCATTAAAAGAAACAAGAAATAACAAAGCAAGAAATAAAACTGTAAATTATTTTAAAGCCTTAAATCTATTATTTGAATAATTTGTAACTATTTGTACTTGTTATGGAGATTTTTTTTTTATTATTATTATTGTCTTTGTTTATTATTATATTTATTTTGATGTTATCGCCCTTGTATGTTCGTTGTTCTAAAGACTGCAATAAAAAAAATCACATAAAAA
>NW_015529285.1:0-679 GCF_001515645.1 Sinocyclocheilus grahami
TTATTTGTTTTTCTTACTTGAATGCTTTTGTTTAGATGTAAAATTAAAAAAGTAATGCACTAGGCCTATTTGTTTCTTTCTTATATTTGTTCTACTGTTGTCGTTTATTTGCATCTGTTCTTATTTTTAATTACAAAGAAAATAAATAATGGCTATATTGTGATTATTAATATAGTAATTAATATTAAGAAAGGCAGTGGAGGAAACAATGCAATTCAACATTCAACTTGATTTTTCTCAGAATTGAGTTTGCTGACTCTATCGACTTCAAACGGGTGAAGCTAATTTTTCATCCGATTCCAACAAATCATACATCATTTTAAAGGTAAAAAATAAAAATAACTCATTTTTGAAAATTTGCTCATTGTGGCTCATTTTGCCAGAACAAGTCACACGGAATATTAACACACAGCTTTAGTTCTAACAATTTCAACTTTGAACCCATTTGTTGCTAACTGGTTATGATATCAGTTTTTACTACATGATTATTTTGCCAAAATTATTGAGCATAGGCTTACCGCGGAAATTAGTGTTATTATCAATGTTACACAGTTTAAATATAACAAAACGAGGGAATGATTACCTCAAATTATTGCACTGCATGTAAATTGATATGTATTTTTCAATATTTCTAATTTTTTATAATTTAATTTGTAACGTTTATTATTATTTATTAGCT
>NW_015529286.1:0-679 GCF_001515645.1 Sinocyclocheilus grahami
ATGATTAATAAATGATTTGTAAAGATGTGTAAATAGGGTGAATTCGGGTCATTTAGGACATTTTGCCTTTGAGATGAGTGCACATGAAGGTACTAATGATTAGTAAACGTTAATAAACATTTACGTTTGATGAATAGTTTGCACTTTAGATTGGGTACTGCAAAACATGAACAAATGATTAATAAATTATTTTTTTAATATGTGAAAATAATAGAAGTCTACACAACAAACAAAGGCCAAAGACTGAGAGTTAATGAATACTATCTTTAAATGAATAGTTTATGAAGTGCTTAAAATAACTAATTAAGCTATTTTTTTCACGTCATTTGTAAATGTAAAAAAGAAAAAATAAAGTTTGTTACTGATTTCTTAACCGTGTCTAGGGTCAGCAAAGGTGCCGGCGGGAGCACTTTCATATTTTCCAGATGACTGAGAAAAGAACTTAAAATGCGCTGTCACTTTTGATTGGAGACATAACATTATTAAAGATATTATAAACTGTTTCCCATTTTATAATTGAAATGTGTCCATATTGAATCAGGAACTGAATAAAAAATGAGAGCTTGTGAATGAGAATTTAATTGGTACATTTGTTTTGAAACCCAATTCTACTCAGTTTTTCACTAGTTTTGACAAAATATGCTTGTTTAAAGGGCTTACATGACTTTGCACATTGACA
>NW_015529287.1:0-679 GCF_001515645.1 Sinocyclocheilus grahami
ATAAACTACACTGCAAGAAATTATTGTCTTAATTGTTATTTTGTCTTGTTGTTTTTTTATTATTGTAATCAATTTTCTTTAAAACAAGTCAAACCTACTTAGGATAAACTATATTATCTGTAAACAAACTGTTGTTTTCATATAATACATCTTTATTAAGTTCATTTTTCTTAGCCTTTTGGTAAATTTTTTAAGCAAAAGAAAAAAAAAGTTAAAATATATCAAGTGGTAAAATGTATTTGCAACAATAATAATAACAGTAAAAATATATTTATCAATATTTGGTAAATTTTTTATTACATTTTCAATGTAAACTTAAAAAAGAAAAAATATCAAGTGGTATAATATAATATTCATATATACTGTATATACTTAAATACACATGATTATTATTATTATTATTTAGAATTATTATTATATTTTTCACAAAAAACATTCATATATATAAATATACTTAAATACACATTATTATTATTATTATTATTTATAATTATTATTACATTTTTCACAAAAAATAAGACACACTTGATTAATAAAATATATTAAGTTTTACACATTTTAAATGGAAACTTAAAAAAAGTGGTAAAATGTGTGTACACACACACACACACACATACACACATACACACATACGCACACGCACACGCACACACACACACACGCACACACATACACACAC
>NW_015529288.1:0-679 GCF_001515645.1 Sinocyclocheilus grahami
TTTCTTTCTTTCTTTCTTTCTTTCTTTCTTTCTTTCTTTCTGGTAAAGCATTGTGTAAACAACTATCTTTGGTATTTGCAAAGCACAATTTGAATGTTCTAGATCACCTGTGATTATTTTAATATGTTTTACATGACAGATGCTCAAATGGTGGAGTTTCAAGTAATAAGGTAGACACATAAAGGTCACTTTGGATTTCAGATTTGTGTGGTACAGATTTATCACTTGCACAGTGGTAGGTAAAACATTTACAAAGTTTTAGAAAAGGAGGTCCTTTCTTTTTTGTAGCTCAACTGGTAAAGCTTTGCGTTAACAACTGACATCGCCATGGTTGTGGGTTCGATTCCCAAAAGTGAGCACAAGGAATTTACTGAGGGCTTTTTATTTCTTTCTTTGCCATTTGCGACAGACAATTTGAATTCCTCTAAATTGCCTGGTTGTGTGACTTAAGTTGTGTGACTTCATTTTTTATTTCCTTCTTTGGCATTTGCAAAGGACAATTTAAATGTTCTAGATCACCTGTGATTATTTCCACATATGTTATGTGACTTTTACATGACATATGCTCAAATGGTACATTTTCAGGTAATGAGGCAGAAACGTAAAGGTCACTTTGGATTTCAGATTTGTGTGGTGCAGATTTATCACTTGTGTTCTTTGAATTTGGCTCAGAAGGAGG
>NW_015529289.1:0-679 GCF_001515645.1 Sinocyclocheilus grahami
ATATATATATATATATTATTAGCTACCTAAAGCAATGTCTGTTCAATGTGTTTGTCTGCCATCATAATGTAACTGTATGTCTCTGAAAGATATAATTAGGGGTATTGTAAATATTGATATATGGATTGATAAATTGCGATTAATCATTTGATTAATTAACTTGCATATCATGTAAAATTTTCAGTAGTTGACAGCCCTAACAAACTAAATATATCACAGAAACTGATATATTACAACTCCTCATAGTTTTTTGGTAAATGAAAAATAAGCTAGTTAGTACAAATATATATGACAACATTAAAACAGAGACATTTACCCCATATAAAATATTTACTAATAAAATATTAAATTTGTATTTAAAACATCAGTTATTTTATACTGTTGAAGTACAAAGTAAAAAAAAAAAAGTCCTCTAAAACTCACTATCATCTTGTGTTATATTAGATTAGGAGCCTCTTTAAGTTGTTGTTTTGTTTTGATCAAAGATGATCCAAAATCTTTGGCACTATCGAACATATGGTGACCTGATTTCGTAGCTAAATATGAGCCCATGTAAAACGCTGATGTAAAATCCGTCCTTTGAAAGCACCCACAATGCATCTCAACTCAGTGATTACAGCAACCATGAAACTGGAGCATAATCACATTTGTATGTAAACACTGACACAAGCAAAGAAAT
>NW_015529290.1:0-679 GCF_001515645.1 Sinocyclocheilus grahami
TTCTGCCACCATATTGGATAAATTATTTGCCTGAGGATTTGTTTGGATAAGCATCTCAGGAGGCAGCATTATTAAAGGGACAGTTATTTATATTATTCATAATTTACTCACCCTCACGTTGTTTCAAACCTATATGAATTTCATTCTTCTGTTGAACACACACACACCCAAACATCTTGAAGAAAGTTGGTAACCAAACAGTTGCTGGTAACCACTGACTTCCATAACATTTTTTTATGTTTTAATACGATGGAAGTCAAAGCCTACCAGCAACTGTTTGGTTACCCACATTCTTCAAAATATCTTCTTTTCTGTTCAACAGACGAAAGAAACTCATACAGGTTTGAAATAACTTGAGGTTATATTAATCAATGACAGAATTTTTATTTTTGGGTGAAATATCCCTTTAAGTTGTCTCTATATTTGGAACAATATTTGAGTTGAGACCATCTATGATGTGTTAGGCTTTGGAACAGGTTTACACTAGGATTGTGGAGTTCATCAATAACATTAGGCAGGAACATATACTACCCACAAGAAAACAGTGACCTTCAGCGATAAAATCCCTGCCAGGGTGAATGGGGCATAAGTAAAGAGTGAAAGAGAAAAAGACAGAATGTCTCCAACCCAAAAGAAATTATTTTGAGCAAGACCCTAACAGTGACATGCACTTCACCTT
>NW_015529291.1:0-679 GCF_001515645.1 Sinocyclocheilus grahami
TCTCACTGCTGTCTTTTCTATGTATTTAGGGATTGTAGGACCATATTTGTAGGAGATTCCAAGATGGATCCATGAGAAGCAAGCCAGGCTGTGTGATTCTGTTTTTTGCTTTGCTCTCTCATTTCTCATAGCTCATTTCACAGTGTTTATTGACTGTTAAATTAGCCAGTTTCCAGCCATTTCCTGCGGCCCTCGCAGCCATTACAATGGTGAATTACCCTGCACTTATCAAATACTTCTTAGTATGAAAGAAAGTAGAACAAGACCACACTGAAACTGTAAGGATCGATCGGTCTGTCTAATCCGTCTTGTCTAGTGACTAGAGCCATGTTTCATAAAAAACACATGAAGCCTTGTGCATAAAAGGTATGTATACTTACTATATGGTAGATCTGTGACAGGGTAACCAGAAGCCCGATTTCCAGAAAAAAATGTTTTTACCTTTGGTGGCCAGTATGCACTGATATCCAGTGTTATTTTAATATGATTTATATTATAGTATTTATTCATAGTATTATAGTATACTATTATAGTAATTTTTTCATATTTTGAATTAGCTTCAGCGTTGTATTTTCAGTTTTATTTTTCATTTTAGTAATTTTGTTATGTGCTCGTCATTTTTAATTCAATTTAGTTTTTAAGATGTCTATATAGCTTTAATTTATTTTTAAGTTTTAGT
>NW_015529292.1:0-679 GCF_001515645.1 Sinocyclocheilus grahami
TATATATATATATATATATATATATATATATTTAAAAAAATGAAATGATTCGTTTTAAAGCATGAGATTCGGTTCAATAGCTGGCAAAATCGTCAGATTTTCTGACACCCACACTAGGCTACTACATTCATTTACGGAAAACGTTATACTCACCTACGTTAAGACATTGAGTGGATCCTGGAGCTCGCATACTCCGAACCGGCAGAGAAAACGCGGCTTGACAACCGAGTCGATGCGTGTCCGGTAGTGCAGTATATATTCCGGGGATCTGGCTCTGAGATGTTGACGGTGAAGGTCTTATTCCCGGGATATTGGCAGCTCTGAGGAATGTGCTCTGATGTTACTGCAGATTCGGTAACTCCCCCTCAAAGTGAAATTTAACCCTCTGAAGACCAGACGGCGATCCTTATTCACTGCATCATCATCACACGATGCATGATCGTCTCCAGTGTTTCTAACGCGCTCTCGCTGGCTGTTTCTTATAGTGCGAAATTCGTCTTTCATCAAGTACTGATTCCTTATAACTCACACCTATATATTTCGCTAGCCTGTGCACTTTTTTTTGTATAGATGACACAAATAGTGATACATCATACTTCAGTAGGACATTACAACACACTACTGCTGTTTCCAGTCAGAGAAATTACGCAATAATTTACCGTCAACACGCTGTACACGC
>NW_015529293.1:0-679 GCF_001515645.1 Sinocyclocheilus grahami
TTGACAGTGTTTTCTGATCGAGATTTGTTTTGGCAGTGATATGCTTTTATTTTGCCCTTATCAGTTCCAGATCTATGGACAAACTGTCTCTGTTCCTTACGTGTGGTGACAGACAGAAGAGAGAGTGAGTTAGAGCCACAGAACGCATTTGTGAAGAGGTTTTGTCGGTTATGGGTGTTGTAATTCAGCATCCATTACGTTAATGACTCTAGATGTGCAATACAGAAGACATTTCTCATTTACCAGTCATCTTTTCGTGTCTGTTACCCATTTATTGATTTTTATTTTTGTTACAAATCGAGATGTCTTAGGTGCTGTTGTACAACAATTTCCATTGTTATAATGGTTGATACGTCGACGGCGGCCTGCTGTGTATCAAAGTGCTTCTTACCTAGAGGAAAACTGCACAGAGGTGCACTTCTTTCAGACTATCAGATCTAATGGAGTTTTCAGTTGTTTCACTGAAGTATCAATTTCCTCATTTGGCCCTCAGGTGTTTCTCTTGCAGTTCCTTAGGAAGAAAATACTAAAGGAAAATGTGACAGTCGTTGAAATACTGTAAGCATAGAGCTACACTGCCGTTCAAATTCGGGGGCAGTTGTCATCATTTTGGAGTCACGTTTTTATCATTTATAAAGATTTCTATTTCATATAAATGCTGTTCTTTTGAACTTTCTAT
>NW_015529294.1:0-679 GCF_001515645.1 Sinocyclocheilus grahami
TATATTTAAAAATAGCAGCTCTTAACCAACCCGAGTTTCATTATTGATTTTATTCATGGATTATTTTAAGGGAAACCTTGTAGTCTAATTAGTGTTGTTGGATAATGCATGATTTTACTCATTAGGGAGCGTATTCAATATAAATGTGTCCTTACAAGGAGGAGGCAGCAAATGTCAAGATGAAGAGACTCTTTTGAAATTGTGATCAGCATTTTGGGGATCAAACCAAGGACCAAAATAAAGTTGTTCAAAGCATTCTTTGCCTCTCTGCATGGTACAAGTGGAAGACCAAAGACCCTATTTGTCTTTTAAACGCATTCTGAATTACCAAACAACATCAAAAGCAAGAATCATTTGTCCAGAAATCCTCACGTTGTTTGAAGTGGGTGTCTAAAGCTGAAATTCAAGAAGTGGCGGCTAAATGAGTGTAGCATATTAAAGATCGGTTGTTGACTGTAGCCGTTTTCGAGAGAAATGCATCGCTTGCAATTAACAAGCAAATTGGCAGCCATTACTACGCTCTTGCAAATAGCCTTTTTCTCATTCCAAGAAAAGTAATTACAGTAATTGTGTGGGCAATGCGATACGGACGTTTATGACTATGGTGAATTATCTTATACCAATGAAACTCTGCCTAGGATTGTGTAGATCTGTTTAAGACTGTTTTTGCTTGTAAATG
>NW_015529295.1:0-679 GCF_001515645.1 Sinocyclocheilus grahami
CAGTGTATGACATGTCCTGTAATCCAAGCTGTCTATGGCATGGCTCTAATGATATGTTCTGAAAGATCCACAAGTATGAGTATGGATGAATAATGACTAAATTCTTCCCCTTGTGGCAAGGTTTGTTACTGCCCCACTTTTTTGCAATGAGTTATAGGCTCTATGATTTAAAACCTTATTTTTGGCTTTAAAAAAAATTTATTATAAGGCACCGGCTGTGAGAAATACTTTATCTATTGTGCTGTATATCTTTGCTCTCTACAGAGACAGTTTGGAAGATACAAATTATCTGGTACTTCCTCTGCAGGAAAGGTGGGAAGACAGAATTTCCCCCCCATCAATCTGTGCACAAGCTTTGAGACCTGATGGAAACACATAAACATCAGCTAAACTAGGATTCTGTGGTCTTTGTATGCCTGTAGTTTCATTCACGAACCACATATTAGCTGTCCCATATGTAAAGTATTTATTTTATTCAAGTGGGAATCACATATTTTTATTTGACGTACTAACAGTAAATCTACATCAATATTTTTCCCATATCTGGCTGTAAAAAATTAATTATAAGGCACCAGCTGTAGGCTACATCTGGATTCTGTTTGGAGTTCAGTTGAAACTACAGTAGATGACAAAACTACAACTACAGATCTATTCTTTATGAACATCCTTAAAGGTTAAA
>NW_015529296.1:0-679 GCF_001515645.1 Sinocyclocheilus grahami
TGTTTTTTTCTGCTGTAAAATCTATGGGACTGACTCCCTTTTGCAACCAGCCTTTTGCAGGCCAGTTGATGAATTGCAGTTTAAGTAATTTCCGTCTTGGCTTCACGAGAGAGAGCGGGAGGTTGCCGCTCGGTTGGAGCTCTTAATTTTGAACTCTCAAAGTGCATTAGATAGAATAATTAAATTTTAAAATGTACAAAATTTTCACTTTTTTCAAATTCATTTGTCTTTTTTTTAAATATCGCAATAAATATGGTATCACGGACTTCATATCGTGATATTATTATCGTATCGTGAGATTTTGATATCGTTACATCCCTAGCGTTTTGGTATCAGGTCATAAAGCTGGAGTGTGGGAATGTGTCCCTCTGTTCCTCTCAGAAATGAGTACAGTAATCCAAACAGCCTTGATCCGGACATGGGTCGCGTGACTCCTGCCATGAGAGCGACGTGGAGTGTGTTTAGGATCGCAACCACATGAGATTTAATTTGTGCAACAGAGATGTCATAAAAGTAAATACTTTGAACCCTTCACATAACACCTTATGACATCCAGCTTTGTCTTTTGGTTTGGATCTCATTTTAGATGGATATTTTACAGGGTGTTAAATCTGTCGAACAGCATGTGTGCTGCAGAATCTTTTCAGGATGATGTCATTACACAACTATTGTCCTCAGG
>NW_015529297.1:0-678 GCF_001515645.1 Sinocyclocheilus grahami
TTATTTTGTGCGTGCGTCTGTGTGTGTGGGCTATATTACATAATGAGGTGTGATGGAGAGGAATATTAGCTTAATTTTTTCTTGCCGTTTTCCCGTCTTGCAGGTCGTGAGGCATAAGCGGCTTATGTCACTCTCACGTCATATGAGGCCACATGCAGTCAATATAAATACAGCTAATATTCAGCATCTGAGAATATTGCCGCCCATGGGAGTCCAAAGCCTTGAACACAGCGGGAGACGACACGCTCTTCATCTATCATATCTTATTTTTAGGTGTCAGTTATGCTGTTCTGTTAAAAAATCAGCAGTTACTATGTTCCCGTTTTAATTTCAGCAAACAAACCACAGCAAATCCCTGGTGATCTCAGATGCTTTCATACATAAAGTGGAGACAATTTTATATGTAAAGCCTTCTTATGCACAACTTCAGTAACATATACTTTTCCATCACAGCATCAAATACATGCAACCTTACAGCAATGAAAACAAATGAGGTCACGTTGCAAAACCAAAACAAAATGCATCTCTGACTCATACATGCTATTTAATTGCAAAGCCAATGTCAAAGAATAATTGAGCCCGACAGTTGTTTTCCCAAAGAAAATCTCCTCAGCAGGGGCACATTTCCTCCGGGCCAGGCCTCTGAAAAATGTTGTTTTCCCAATGGCCTCCTCAATA
>NW_015529298.1:0-678 GCF_001515645.1 Sinocyclocheilus grahami
AATACAATAAAATATGCTTTTTTTATTTTTGTATGTATTTATTTTATTTATTGAAATAGTTAATAATTAATTTATGGTTAAGGTGTGCTTTCAAACCTGAAAAAGGTTCAAGCAAATCATACTAACGTATTTTTAGATGACAGTTTTGGCTATTATCTAGTTACCACAGTTTTATTACTAGTAACATTAATAACATCTATGTTACCATGGTAATTGTTTAGGGGAAGAAGAGGTGTGCTTTATTTCAGTTTAAATGCAGTATAGTGAATGCCAAATGTGCTACACCTAAAACTCAGTTAAGTAAATAAATGGAAATGGTTTTTATAATTATTATTAACCTGCCCAATTACATGCCCAAACAAAAAGTCTCTTTCATACTGATGTTAGTTATTTTTTCTTTTCAGCCTTGTGAGTTATGATTTCCATTTTCATTCCCTTTTCCCCAGGTGAAGGTTTTACACAACCAGCTGATTCTCTTCCATAACGCCATCGCCGCGTACTTCGCAGGCAACCAGCAGCAGCTGGAACAGACCCTGAAACAGTTCCACATCAAGCTAAAGTTACCGGGAGGAGAAACCCCCTCTTGGCTGGAGGAGCACTGATAAAAAGCAAAAATGTCTCGCTATATCACTCCTTTCAGGACACTAAACCTGTCAATAAACGTGTGAGACAGGAACC
>NW_015529299.1:0-678 GCF_001515645.1 Sinocyclocheilus grahami
CACACACACACACACACTTGACATTTCCCTCTCAGTGTGCTATTAGATGACTGAGCATTTCTGTGAGCGTGACGAAGAAAGTAGTGACCCGGTACGAATGGCCACTGCAGGGGAGTGTGTCTCACACACACACACACACACACTCGCTCTCGCTCTCTGTGGAGTCTTTAGCCATCTGGCTACACGCTGAATTGTTGGGTTTTACATGAGGTCTGGACTAAACGCTGCCTCCTCTGGAGCTCAAGAGTGGGTAAAACGGTTCTGATCCACACGAGGAGAGAACTTACTGAACACATTAAACCACCAGAGATCAACCCGCTCCGATTCAATCTGTTCCAGCGAGTCTCTGGGTTCAGAACTGGTTAAACTCCATCAGCAGCATCTGAGACTGTTTACCAGCACAGAAAACTTACATGCACAAAATGATTTTCTGTGCTTATGTCACTAAATCAGTGTTATTCTCAATTCAAAAATGTTCCTTTTGTTCAAACTGAATTGTATAAGAAGGCTTTTATATGCAGCTCCATCAGATTGGAATCTTCTTCAATCAAAACTGAAATTACCAACTTTGTTGTCTTTGGATCATTTTAAATCAGATATTCTGCAAATGGAAGATGACTCAATGATGTGTCATTTTTTTAAGTGTTCTTAGTTTGTTTTTTTGTGATGAAACTAATT
>NW_015529300.1:0-678 GCF_001515645.1 Sinocyclocheilus grahami
CAGCATATGCTGGTTTTTTCAACAAGGTCTTAGAACTTGAAATCAGTTTTCCTCACAGGAATCACATTCACTGTCAACAAGATCCACAAAGTTTGATGATCAGAAATGTCCAGAGAAATGCTAGTTGGTTTTATATTCCTAATTTTACTTTTTTATTTGTGGCTCAATGTCCAAACACTTTTTGAGGCCGCTGTGCATTGAATTCATGTTGAAAATCTGGATTTTTTTCCCCTCACTTCAATTTATAAATAAACCAAACATTTTACCACGTGAAGCATGAAGGACAGCTCCACTGAAGCTCATCTCAGATCATTGGGTTTAGTTCATGAAGTTCCAGTTCTACTGAGAAACACACACCAAATACTGAGAAATTCTCATAGCAGCATTTTCATTAGTGGTCTCAGACGTTTGCACTGCACTTACATTATAACATCCTGCTGGGGAAACTGAAGGTCATGTATTTAAACTGTGTTATGATCAGATAAACACGCTGGAATGAGATGCAATCACAAATGGGAGGCGTTTAACATTCCAGTCAGTAGAGTCTTTGGCAAAGCTATTATTATGAGTAGGTGGAGAACTCTAGATGAGAATGCAATCCCAGAATGCCTTGCTCCTTCTCCTGCACACAGACCAAAATACATCTTTATTACATCACGGCCACCTGTGCATCTCTGC
>NW_015529301.1:0-678 GCF_001515645.1 Sinocyclocheilus grahami
TTTTTTTTTTCAGTGTAGTTATTTTTAAAGATCTTTTCACAGTAAATATTGTTCATCAAGCACATTTAATATATTTAGTAAAAATATTGGACCTTAACTTTGACAGCCATAAAAATATACATATATTTTGGGGAAAATATACATATATTTTCTTTCTCTTTTTTCTCGTAGGTTTCCTCCTCGTGGACCCCTGAGGTTCTCTGGGCCATTCTGAAAGCATGAAAAAAAAATTTTTTTTGATGTTTTGTTTTGGGTTTTTATTTTTATTGTTTTGGAAGCATCCTTTTGAAGCTTGACTGTTTCTGTACCCATTCAACAGCATGACGACCACTGACCAGTGCATTACTAAAATAAAAAAAAGAAAAACTCATATGGCTTTGGAAAGACATGAGTAAATGATAACAAAGTGTCAATTTTTGAGAGAACCAACGCTTTGTCACACAATGGCCATTTTCCATAGTTCAGATCAAGATTAGTGAATGCAACTGCTTCCAGAAAAGCACAAAAGCGCGAGTTCCTCCACGACACTGCTGAAGCAGAGGGAAATCCTAATCCCTGCTATTTGAGAATGTCAGCGGCTCCTGGAAGCATGGCTGTCAGATAAAGCTGCAGACCAGCGCTGGGCTTCAGGAGAGTTTTTTGGTACAGAAACCTTGTTTAGAGGCCTCCACTCCTCTA
>NW_015529302.1:0-678 GCF_001515645.1 Sinocyclocheilus grahami
AGGAAAGAAAAAACCCCACATGATTATATAATCTCCCATTTAGTGTTTCTCTTCATTGGTTAGCTTTCTGTCAAATTTTGCTCATCAATATGAAATTTCTACAGTTCATGTTGTTCAAACAAGGTCAATTTATATTAGAAACTTTGGATAGCCTATAGTGTTTCTAGAGGTAGTGTTCATTACTTTTATTTTAACCTAACTTATTTTAATATTTATACAGAAATCATCGGCATTTAATAAATCTAAATATATTTTTTTCAATATTATTTTTTATATATGATATTTATTGAGGTATTTTTGGATTTTCAGACACACACAAAACAAGACAAAACAAAACCCACCTGCACAGGTATGAGATGAAAGGGGGGGGCATCTCCTTCAGATTCAATTTAGCAGTTAACCCCAAGCTAAGGTAGAGGCAAGGGAGGTCAAAACAGACTTTTGCTCAATGTGACATTATGGACAAGTTCAAATAATAATAACAATAGAATAAAAAGAATAAATAATCACCTATTTTAGCTTTAAACCAAGGGAGATAGGGAAAGTGCCACTAAAAATAGAGAGCAGATAGATTGTCACTAGCTTTGACAAGTAATTGAGAGAGAGAGAACTAAAAAATCATAAAGATTAAAATATTCAAATGTGGTATTTAAGAAAATAAACACACACACACACACA
>NW_015529303.1:0-678 GCF_001515645.1 Sinocyclocheilus grahami
ACAAGGCAAAATTGGAGTCACATTCAACATCGGAACGTCTGACATCACTGTTCAAGAGAGCAGCACCGCTGTAAATGACGGCAAGTACCATGTAGTTCGCTTCACCCGAAATGGGGGCAATGCTACACTTCAGGTGGACAACTGGGCCATCAATGAGCACTTCCCCTCAGGTAAGACCTCTCACCGACCGCTTCAACCTTTGGCTTATTACATCAAGAAGATGTATGGACAATGCACAGAACTGGACAGCAACTGCTTTCAAGCTATTTCTAAAGTCACTTTGTCTCCCCAGTGACTGTGCAGTTAACTTTCATTTAGGAACATCCTGTGAGCCTCAGTCAAAACAATACCAACAAACAGTATATTTTGTAGCCTCTCTTACTTTCCTAAATTGCGATTAATTGTCAATTAGATGTTTTTTTTCTTCTATGGCTGGAAAATAATGGCATTTTGTTTTGCAGCACTGCTGTGTGGGTTTCTGTGGAAACCATTGGACGTGATGTAGAAGTAGATAAGAAGTATACTTTTTAATTTTATTTCTCCTTTTCTTTTTTTTTTGTTTATTTTTTAATATATTTTCATTTGTAATTTATTCCTGTAATTGCAAAGCTGAATTTTCAGCATCATTACTCAAGTCTTCAGTGACACATGATCCTTCAGAAATCATTCTAATATGCT
>NW_015529304.1:0-678 GCF_001515645.1 Sinocyclocheilus grahami
TCTGTTTATTTTGAATGTGCACCCTCTAGCGGCGAAATGTACATACTGTGCCTTTAATTGCACAGCCCTAATTAACAGAATTGGCTGTTTTCAAACAAAGGCTGACAGAAAACATCATTTTCAATTTCAGCCAAGAACTTTCATTTCAAAGCATCACTACTTTCCAAAGAATAAAAGACATTACTGAACTGGGAAAAAAATTGGCTCTGCAATGGCCAATTTTGTAAACTGGTTGCAAACCAAGAAAAAAAAAAAAAAAGCAAAACATCTTGAGACTGATAACACAAAATTAAACGGATCACTCCGGTTATAATCAACAAAGCCATTGAGATTGGAAAAGCACAACTTGGCGCCATTCAGATGAATAAGCTGCAAAACAGCTTCACCTGGTTTATTTATTTTAAGTGTAACTTTTAAATAAATTCCAAGCGTTGAATCAAAGCCAGTTTGGACGGCATTAAGAGATGTAATCAAATTGGAATAAAACTCAAAGACTATGATGAACGATGTTTGTTTAAGGTCAGGTTATGTAGAAACATAATGGCATTATCTCTCAGAGTCAGTGGAAATGCGAGCCGATTCTGAGACAAGCACCAGAACCAAAAGGAGTTATTTTATCCTATTAGAGCAGTCAAGAAAAGTTTATATGCAGTCAAAGCCAAATTCTGTTATTTTGCA
>NW_015529305.1:0-678 GCF_001515645.1 Sinocyclocheilus grahami
TATATATATATATATATATAATTAGTTATTTATTTTTTACGTGAATGAGTTGTCGGTGCTTATAGGATTCACAATACTTTATCATGATGTGTCATGAACAAAATGTGTAAAAAATCATACACTTTTGTGGATCACATAGCTTATTTTCTGCATCAATTCAAAAGCCAATGGAAAAATCCTTCTGGGTTTCTGTCGAGGGAACCAGGGCTGGCCTAAAAAAATGTGTCATGGCTCCAGAATTCTGCATCATTTTTGGACTTTGAAAATTATGGACCCCATTGACTTCCATTGTACTGACAAAAACAGTTTAAATAATCTTCAAATGATCTACTACTCGTTACACAGAAGAAAGAAGGAATTTGAATTTGGAACAACATGAGCGGCAGGCCATTTTTTAGTGAACTATTTATTTCACATAAACCTACTGTGATACTGCATGAATTTACAGTGGAACTTACATGTATTAGTGGCAGATGCATAATGAGAGCACTCTTCACAGACATGTGCACACATGTTGTGTTGAAAGGCAAGTGGCCCATCAGTCAGTCGGTACTTGATACTACTAATACTGTGGAAGGGCTGGTATTTCTACTAAATGACATATTTTGGTAGGTATCACTGAAGTCCAACATAAGATGTCTGAAAGTCGGTTTCTGCTTCTGCTACCACTGAGTCAAC
>NW_015529306.1:0-678 GCF_001515645.1 Sinocyclocheilus grahami
TGACAGCTGAACATCTCACTGCCTGCTTTTATAAAGCTGATGTAATCTATAATGTTGCTCTTACTCAACAATAGCAGCCCCCCAAGTGGCGCGGGCCGTTCAACCAGCCCAGGCCTTTCAGTGTTGCAGGTCCCATAGCGGGCGTGAAATTCCCCATTACTGCGCCTCTTTCGCTGGCCATAGTCAGGCCTGTCTTCTGCATGACTTCCAGCCCTCTCCTGCAGACAAAATCAACATTGTGCTCTGTGTGGGACGGTCTTTATGGAGTACCTCAACCCAGACTCACACGCAGAGAATGAGATTAAGATGGACCCGCATGCAGAGCAAAGGCTGAAGGGAAATCAGCATCACATGATAAACTGACACCAGGGCCGTTGGGGCTATCCTACTTGATTTAATGAAAGGCAGAGCTTGGTAAATAAGCACTAGGATCGACATTTACTGCTTGCTATGCTGATGCAATGGTTTCTGCTTGGTCTTTATTTTTGTTTTACCATCCTGTTACCATCGTTTTTCTATTTCCTAAAATCAGACTTCTAAAATTTGTGCTGTCAGAGTGCAAGTCAATAATTTATATCTTATTATAAAAAGTATACTCATTTAATCATTTTAAATAGGTCATATGATGCAATATAAATTGTTCCTTTCTCTTTGGAGTGTTACAAGCTCTTGGTGCAT
>NW_015529307.1:0-678 GCF_001515645.1 Sinocyclocheilus grahami
ACCAAGCAACAGTCATATTAACACAACAAATATCAGACAAACAAGCCAAAACAAAATAGAGCTCCGCAAACAGGAGGTGCGTCAGTGCGGTGTTTGCTAAAACCACAGAAATCAATACGATACTAGAAACTCAACAGACGTTCAGAAAAGCAGATAGTAGGTAATGCACAATATATCAGTTAACATACAGCATCGGTTTCATAAAACATTTGCATTTTTTGCATTATTGATTTTATAATATTATTACATATATTTGAGATTTTTATACATATTATATTTTTATATTATTTATTTAAAATTATGGATTTAAAATTATTTATTTATATATATATATTTTAATTTATAAAAAGTTTCAAAAATTAATAAAACGATTAGAGATTTATTGCAAAAGCTGCATTTATGAGAAGGCTAAACATTGGCTATCATATTGATTTATACATTATTCATTTTGGTGATGATATTGTTTATGGGACATCATAGAGATCTTCATATCAGCATGAACCAAAATGCATATCAGCATCAATGCAAAGTGCAACCAAAATGCATATTGCATGTGCATCCCTAGTAGATGACATTTAACTTTATGTTTTATGTTTTGTGGGAAAGATCACAACATCTCACATGCATTTAGTGTATCACCTGCTGTACATTCCAGATATATGGATCACACACACACAC
>NW_015529308.1:0-678 GCF_001515645.1 Sinocyclocheilus grahami
AAAAAAAAAGTCTATATATATAATCTTCTTCGGATCAGTTCTAGTTATATAATTGAATATATGAATCTTTTGAACAGTACTACACTTTTAATGTTTTATTTGTTTGTCCGACAAGGTTTAAATGTAAAAGTGCATATCTTGAGACTCTAAAATGTATGCTTAAGTGGATGAGTACATTTTAGAGCCACACACACACAGCCAGTGACAATAACACCACCACAAATTCTCATAAAAGATACATTTTTCGAAGATGGCTTCAAAAGCATCTCAAAAGCCACCACTGATCATTTGTGAGTATGGTTTTTGTGTGTGTTTGACATTCAAATATTTTATGACGCTAATCTGTCTCATTATCCAAAAGTGACTAGGCTGGTTTTCCCTGTCTTTCTCACACAATAAACTTTTTGACAGTGTTTGATGAAATAGTATTAGAAATAGGATTGTACAGGTTGACATGCATTTTAAAACAAAGCTACATGAATTTGGGACACATCTTTTTCCAGAGTTATACATTTTTTTGCCATATTTTATGCATTTAGTAGTGTACAGTCTATGCTTATAGGCGTTGATATTGTTAACTGAAGCTAAAACTATTAAAAACCATTTTCGTGATGGAAATATTTGAAATGAAGCTAAAATTAAATAACTTGTATTCATTTTAGATGAAAAACAAAAAAA
>NW_015529309.1:0-678 GCF_001515645.1 Sinocyclocheilus grahami
ACACACACACACACACAGTGTTCTAGTTGCATGTAACACACCAGAGATCACAAGTTCAAGTTATCTGCACATCAAAGCGCTCTCCTGTGTGTCTATGTGCACATTCATGCTTTAAGACTTTCTGTCTCCAAGTGTAAAACGCTTTTCTGTTTAACTGACGGTAAACTTACTCCCACAGAGCACTTTATCTTATCAGATAATGGCCGTGTGTGTCTCTGTGTGCATTACTGACCTTCCCCATAAAGTCATGTGATTTATCCATAAGTAATTCTGACTGTGCTGAGGATGATTTACTTAGAGTGAAAAACTGTGAGTTTGAGAAAGAACGAGAAGGAGACCGAGAAAAGTTTATTTGGGCATCTGTTGCCATGTCGACCACAGAGGGTAGACGTGACGTCAAATGTGAGCACGCAGCCAGGAGTTAATGTCCACCAAAACCACTCAACAGAAAAGAGGAGACCTGCCCAGTCACTGAGACAACAGCAGTCAGTCATGCGATTTTCTCTTTCTCTCTCTTTTTCGTCTTCAGTTTCGTCTACAGGTGCTGTAAATGATTTATTTTTTGAAAAACCACAAATAAAATGTCACTACTACCTAATACATAAGTACACAAATAAACTGTCACTGTGTGACAGTTAATATTAATGTTTTTCATTTTGTTGGTTAATGTTAATAGCC
>NW_015529310.1:0-678 GCF_001515645.1 Sinocyclocheilus grahami
ATTGG
Organism: Sinocyclocheilus grahami; assembly: GCF_001515645.1. NCBI lineage: Eukaryota > Metazoa > Chordata > Actinopteri > Cypriniformes > Cyprinidae > Sinocyclocheilus > Sinocyclocheilus grahami. The sequence goes on from NW_015529310.1 coordinate 6, forward strand.
GTGCCTGTTTCATTAAAGGGCTGCTTGTGTGTTTCAGGACCTGGTTTTTACTCGTGATGACTGCGGAGCATTGCAGCACCGAGGATGAGAGGCTGGAATCACTTCAGACCTCACTGGACTGAGTTCAGAGAATGATTGCACGAAGATCACGAAGAGCACATTTCTCCTCATATGTTATATTTCAATTATTTTTATCAACGCATGCTGGCTGGTTAGGCCGAATGGACTTTGATTTGATGTACAGAATTTTTCAAATCTGAGCAATATTGCAAATATTGCAAAAATAAATTCTTTAAAAAAAAACATGTTTAAAAATAACAAATTATGATAGAATTATTTTATTAATTTTTGAATACCTTACTAGATACACTAGATTTTTCACAGGCATATCATATATTTCACTTACTAACTTTTTTAATGTTTATTGTTTTAAATATACATATATTTTTAAATTCAACATATGCATTTTTTTTGCTTTCCGTTTTCTAATAAACAAGTGCACCACTAGATGGAGGTTGTGTTCAGCAGTTTTTTTTTTTAACTTTTAAACTTTTTCTGTGCGTCTCGACTAGATTAATAAAATATATATATTTAAATACAACCATTAAGATTCATTCAAATGAGGTAAGCTGGTTTGTTATTATAATTGCTTGCGGCTCATGTAGTCCTGACG
>NW_015529311.1:0-678 GCF_001515645.1 Sinocyclocheilus grahami
TAAATTTCTGAGTGGCTGGGGTTTGCTGTAATATGTTGGAAACCTGAAACTGACAAAAAATGCCTTTCACTTTATCACACATCTCCAGATTAATTCGATCTTTTTTTTTCTTAACCCCAACAAAACGAACTATTTAATAAAACATTTCTATATTAAACTATTTATATGCTACAATTAAAAAAAAAATCAGTTTAGCGAGGCCAACGATTCTGAATATGTACTGCTCGGAGTTGCATTGCACTGAAAAGCATTGTCTGATTTCTTTCGCAGTGTTACACCTCCATGAACAACATGAACACCGGACTGGGAATGAACTCTATGAACACTTACATGACCATGTCCGGAATGAGTTCGACCGCAAACATGACAGCAGCTAACACCATGAACATGTCCTATGTCAACACGGGTATGAGTCCCTCAATGACAGGCATGTCTCCCGGCACGGGAGCGATGGCCGGCATGGGCGCGGGTATGACGGGCATGGGCGCAGCCCTGAGCCCGACCATGAGCCCCATGGCAGCGCAAGCGCCCTCCATGAACGCTTTAACCTCGTACAGCAACATGAACGCTATGAGCCCCATGTATGGCCAGTCGAACATAAACAGATCAAGAGACCCGAAGACCTACCGGAGGAGCTACACGCACGCCAAGCCGCCCTACTCGTACATTTCTCTAATA
>NW_015529312.1:0-678 GCF_001515645.1 Sinocyclocheilus grahami
ACAGAATGTCTGCCAAGCTAAACTCAAATAAAAGCTACAAGCAGGGGCACCACAGGAATGTTCCATCTGTTTTGTTACATTATACTCTTAGTGAGGATTAACAATGGTATGACCACATCCTCCCCACCTTGAGGACGATCTTGGACCAGTTTCAATAACTCATCTAATGTATATAATCAAGTTTAGTGTCTATATGTCTCTCCTGTCTGAGGGTTACTTTTTTGAGTCTCTCTCAAAAAGAACCATTTTTAATTAATATAATCTTGGCAGCTAGTCTTGAAATCTTGGAATAGTCTTGAGTACATCCTGGGGGTTTTGTTATACAATGAAACATGGGCTTTATATTGAAGTGCTGATTGGTTTGTAGGGGATGCTTGTACCTGTCACTCAGACAAATGACTTGTCTCCTCCGGATCAGCCTGATGCGCATTATAGCCCATTCACTGCATCTGATAATGCCCTTGAAACTGCCAGCCATCAGCTTTAATGTGGCGTACGAAAAACGAGCAGGCGTTTGAGTATGTGTTAGTATGAGTTTTATGTATTATTGTAAATGCTTTTTGGAGGGTGTGTAGATCTGAAAGGTCTGGGGAGTGGGAAGGTTCTGTAAAAATATGTTGTGACAAACACTTTCATGCAGAACCGGTTGTTTTGTGCGTGAAGCACACCGATGTGACA
>NW_015529313.1:0-677 GCF_001515645.1 Sinocyclocheilus grahami
GTAGAAACTTAATTTGCTGTAAAGTTGCTTTGCAACGATTTATATAATGAAAAGCACTATACAAATAAACCTGAATTGAATTGAATTGAACTTTATGGTGAGACACAAAGACAGTCATTTTAAATAACCAAATAACACTATGAAATAAGTTAAAGCAATTAAAATAATGGATAGGGTTCCATAACTGTGATGTGCATACTCATTTCTGCAAAGGAAGAATTCCTTTTTGTATTTTAGCACCCTCTAGTATGTATGGAGGCATCGAAACACTTGCATGAGTGTTCTAACTAATGACATCCTCAATCGGCTTTTACTTGAGAAATAACTACTTTTCAGAACTGCTTCATTTCAACAGTAACCTGACTTCTATTAGGACATTAAATACTTCTTCCTTTTTCTTTTATGTTGTTCCTTTTATGGTGAATGGAAATACCTTCTTTCCTACTGGATATGATTGATTCTGACGTAAACACAAACTTATTTTCGTCTGCTATTTAGTACGCCCTACTTTTTGAAAAATAAATACATGACACACATTGTCCTGACACCCATAGTTGGTTGGCAACTAAAATTACATCCCTGCACTGGTGTTGAGGTTGAACAATTGGCGAACCCAAAAGCCACTTCTAGTAAACTATGACTAATTATATACTGTAATACCATAAAAACATCATCAT
>NW_015529314.1:0-677 GCF_001515645.1 Sinocyclocheilus grahami
GCATGTGATTAATTGCACAGCCCTATTAGAAATAATAAAAAATAATATTCAAATAACCAGAAATAAATACTTATATAATATATATTTATAATATTTAAAAATATATATATATGTGTATTTATATTATTATTTTTCTCCTCTCACCTGTCAGCATGAGCACTGCGCCTACAGAAAACAGGATGATACCGACCAGCGAAATGACACTCTTGAACAACACTTCAAACTGCTGCGTGTTCAGTTTGCTCCGGAGGTAATCGACAAATGCGTGAATCTGACACAGGCCAAACACTCCGAATGCAGCCATGTGTTCAGAGGACTGGACGGGCTACAAGAAGAGAAAGAAAGATAAAGATTATTAATCTGTTTGGAAGTTCATGTTATAGTAATTACTTATATTTGGTAACTGATGTTCAACTCCTTACTTGGAATCCAACAAAAGAGATCTGCATGGAGAGGATGGTGCCCAGGCAGTAGACTGTGCAGTACGCCACATAGATGCGATGAGAGAAACGGCCAGTGAGCATCAACACCAGCACGTGCAGGGGAATGAGGTTAATCAGAAACACATAACCACCCCAGGAGGACACCTGACACCAACACACAAAGCTATTGTGTTATTGAAACAATGTATTTTGTGTATTTAATAGGGCTGCCCCCTAATAGTCGACCAAAATTGT
>NW_015529315.1:0-677 GCF_001515645.1 Sinocyclocheilus grahami
CCAGTTCAAGGACGCCTGCAGGCAAGGCAGCCCTGACTGTGCCAGTGATGCATCTCAAGGTCACATGCGCTCACCCTCTGACTCTCAGGCACAACAGGAAGAGGGGGGAGCGGGGGAATCAGGGGCACTGTAAAATCCTTAATTTACCCCCACCCCAGTTAACCCCTCGATGTCTTCCTGCAACCACGGATATTGTGGCTGCGTTGAGGCGCCAGTCAAGGGCTGTCTTCGATTATCCTCAGATGCTTTGAAATGACTCTGTAGTGCCACATATTCCGGTGCAGCCAGTAAAAGGGTGTGTGTGGTTTTAAAATGGGGCTGAAATGGAGTGGGAGAGGTTTTAATGTAACTTAGCCATTCAAACGGGCATGCTAACTGCTTCCCCTCATGCTTTTAACTCCTGCATCCATTTTTATCTGTGACGATTAACGGTTAAGCCTCTGTTAAGTCTGCAGTCTCACTGCCCTAGTGCCCTGCGGTCACACATAAGCTTAGTGTAAAATTCCCGTTTTATGTCACACTACTTTAAGTAGTTTGGACTGGAAGGATCATACTAGTGTTGAGAGAGCATTTAAAGGGGTCATATGACGTTGATAAAAAAAACATTATTTGGTGCAATGCAATGTGTTTACGTGGTTTAAGGTTCAAAAAACACATTACTTTCCACATACTGTACA
>NW_015529316.1:0-677 GCF_001515645.1 Sinocyclocheilus grahami
AAAGAATATTTAATTAATTGGATCATCCACAAGTTCTGGGCTTATAATGAGATCAGTGTGTATGTTTTCAATAGCCTACTTAGAGAATCCCAGACGATGAGCGATTTCAAGAGCAGTCAAACTCCTTTTCCCGCTTCGGCAATGGAAAACTATGTCATCGTCTTCCTTTTTAGGGGCTTTCACCCCAAATTGCTGTTGAAACTGGAGTGGCGGGAGTTTCAGTGACTCCTCAAGCTGTCCCACTGAGAGATACATAAAAAACTGAGAGTGAATGTGCATACTGAAACAAGAAACACTGATTCTTCACTTCAGTAGTGACTTACAAGGAATGTTGATAGAATCAGGAATCCGGCCAGCCAGGAATTCATCTGGATTCCTGACATCAAAAAGCTGCACGCTGTGATTGGCCAGCATAGCTTTGAGCTGTTCGTATGTCACAACTGACACTGAAAATGTGAAAATCAATCAAAACGAGTTGATATAGAGTTGAGATTCTATTATTGGCAATTAATGTTCATTAATTAATGCCAGTAAAAATCATGCAACATAAAAACAGCATTTTGTTAAAAATCCTGCTATTCATGGTTAGTAGACACATAAAGGCTGTGGGTTTGGTTAGTGGGATACAAAAGACAAGTCAAACAATTGTTTTGCTATAATAAGCAGAAACAAAAACA
>NW_015529317.1:0-677 GCF_001515645.1 Sinocyclocheilus grahami
AAATATAAAAATATATATATATGTTATGTATGCATATGTGTGTGTATATATATATATAGGTTTATTTAAGGCTGCAGTTGCGCCGGAGCGCCTGTGAGGGGCAGCAGAGCGTAGAAAGCGCTGCAAGTGACGCCACGCGAAGAAGAACTGTTTACAGCAGTGTTTTGAAACTCGGTTAGCATTAGCATCGACACTAGTGTGATTTAAGACATGGTTTCTCATTTAAACTCTCATTCTGAAACACCGACATGAGCGACACGATGGCGAGCCGACAGCAGCGCACTCTTCTGTCCGAGCGAGAGCCTTCGGCCGCGATGGAGGTGATTTTAGCTCAGTCCGGTCGTCTGTTGTGTTGCTAAACTCCATTAGCATTGTTAAAAGCGCTCATCATGTATTCAGGAAGGGAAATATCCTGTATATCAGCAGCTGGTTTGTGTCCTGCCATCTGTATTTCGTGCAGTTTTTTTGAACAATGTGTTTGTGTCTATGAATGAGCGTTTATATAGATTTCAAACTACACGAGCACTGAATGTGCGTTGAATTAATTTTGATGAAATCACGAGCACATGAGATATGATATCAGTATTCAAGGTTAGTAGCCAAATCAGTTGCACTAACAAGGAAATTGGCTTTTTTTTTAAATATGCACCAGAAAGTATGCATGCTATATCAAATAG
>NW_015529318.1:0-677 GCF_001515645.1 Sinocyclocheilus grahami
ACATTAATGGAATGTTTTTTCTATTTTATAATTTTGCAAACATCATGGAAACATCATTTTTGAATGTTCTCTGAATGTTCTGAAACAAGTAGTAAGATTAAAGAAAGAAATAATAAACACAGAAAGGAAAACATCATTTGCTTAGTGCATAATTTGGCATAAATTTCAACACATTTCTTACATTCACTAAACATTTCTTAATTTTAATCTACATCAGTAAACCAGTTTTATAGTTTGAGTTTGTCCAGATGCCGCAGGTACAATGTGTGTTTCTGTTTCTTATCAAATGAAACTCTTGCATGACACTCCTGTTCCTCAAACATATTTCACTAATGATGTTGGAGAGAATCTGTGAGACAACACACCACTCCTCAACAAGACACACGAGCTGAACACATGTAGAAACCAACCAAAAGTTGTTCTCTAAGGCAGCAGAAATAGTTAAAAACTTACAATTCTCTCTGAAATTAGTATATATCTTTTTGTACATTATTATTTGTAGGCTTTTTGACCTACGCTATTTGTAGGCAAAGTTAACAGTTTCACTTTCTTGTTTTTATCGATTCACAAGTGCAAAGGTATTGTGTTATTAGACAAACAGTATGATATTATATTTAGCCGAATGTAAATGACTCTGTAACTTTTTTTAAATATTATGCCTGATATTGTGTCCTATA
>NW_015529319.1:0-677 GCF_001515645.1 Sinocyclocheilus grahami
AAGGGGACCCCAATTATATTGGTTGCTACACCGCCAATTGTACGAACATCAGAGAACAGAAAAAAGAAAAATAAAGAAATATTGCATGTGACCATCATGCATAATACAGGTAGACTGTGATAAGATGTGAAAGATAATGGGCTTGTTGAACTCTGACCTGTGCTATCTGATCCTGAGTATTAATAATTTACGGTCCCTTCTCTTCAGAGGTCTACTCAGCAATGGTGTAATGGAGTTGCAAGTCTTGCAAATGAGAGGAAAACATGGACCAACTTAGTATCCCATTAACATACCCACAGTACATCTATTTTCAGTTTTAGTTTATTTTGTTTGCTGGAAGGATTTACATTTATGCACTTGGCAGAGGCATTCATCCAAAGCAAGCTACATCTGATTTCCTACATACCAAACCTATGACCTTGCATTGCTCTAAGAGTTAAGTTACAGGAACATCATAAGATAAGCAAGGCTTTAATGGTTTATGCTCAACTCATGAGAATCACAGTATTCACAGGCTAATTAGAAGAAAACACTAAAAGAAAAATAGAAAAGAGAAGGTTTTGCATGCCCTAGTTTTCTTTATGCCCCTCCATCTCCATGTCTAATAGGTGGAAGTGGGTAATAGGCCCTAGTTATTTACTAAAAGAAAAACACAGATGTCTAGACTATGTAGACAC
>NW_015529320.1:0-677 GCF_001515645.1 Sinocyclocheilus grahami
CACACACACACACACACACACATACACACACTCACGCGCACACACACAGACAAGCGGGGCCATGCGCACACAGGCATTAAATTATCAGAAATGAGCCAATCACTGCGCAAATAGAAAATGTATATGATATAGTAAGAAAACAAAAGCAGTAAAATATCATAGTTTACAATAATTCTTCACATTCAAAGGCTTTACATATTCAATACATACACAGCAAGGCCCTGGAACATGACTTCAATCCAAATATGCTTTCATATATTAGAATTTAAATAACACGGAAGCCAGGCCAGAACGGAGCGGCCCAATAACCTTATACAAGAATAAAAATACAAAACCTGGATCCTAGAGTCACCTCTTTAATCACCTCCCATTTGCAATATTACATCAACTGTACATCACAGTCATCTGTTACCGATCAGGAAGACACGCACGCACACACTCAGTCTGTCGTCTCACTCACTCCACGAACTTCCTGTTAAAAACGGCCAAATGAGAGGAGCCAAACACACTCACGCACGCACACACACGATCAGATTGCCCCCCGTCACAAGCCTCCAATCAGCAACGCATATCGTCACAATGCAAGCTCTTTAAAGGAAAACAGCTAAACTCAGTCGGGGCCGAAGGGGTGACGAATTACCCTCTCAAACCACATTACCCATGTGGCTTTTGTGGCG
>NW_015529321.1:0-677 GCF_001515645.1 Sinocyclocheilus grahami
TATTGCGAGCAGGGAAAGGCGAGCACGTTAAAATGAGACGTGCCGAGCTCTCGGTGGAGCTCCTGCAGAGCCCGGTAATTCTGCTCCGTCGACTCCCGTCCACTCGCCACGTTTACAACCAGAGAGACCTATTATCAGAGACAGCGAGACCTCGAGTGAAAACACCGCTGCACGGGACGCATTTGTGCAAGAATACATTTCCAAAAGCCTCACAAATCATGTTAAACCATTTAAAACAAAACTTTTGTGCTTATGAGATTGCATAACTTACTTTCCCCCGATACTTCTCCAATGAGACTGTCCTGCCTCTCGCGTCGTTCACTTCATACGAGTAGAAATCTTTGGCTTTCCGCGACTTTGACAGTTTACTCTGCAGTAGGTACAGTGAGCCCATGCACACAGCCACACTCAGTAAGACCTTGAGCAGTCCTGCTCTAAAAGCAGTTGATTTGGTGGGGTATCCCCCGAGAGCCTCCATGATGGAGGATAAATATTGTGGAGGAATCCGGGTGAAAAACTTCAAGTATGGGTTTCTGCAGGTCAGAATAGTGGGCGTGTCGAAGAGCAGGGCGTATGGCAAGCCGTTTTAACATTTAATCTATAAACCGTAGTATCGATTTTCATGCTAGTAATTATTTTTTTAGATACTAGTATATTTTCCATTAAGTACTAGTACT
>NW_015529322.1:0-677 GCF_001515645.1 Sinocyclocheilus grahami
AAAAAAAACTGATTATCATGGATTACTCTTCCATAAAATGCTTCTAAATGTGTTTGTTTATAGTTGTATATATGTTAAATCAGCAAGTAGGCCTGACCTGTGCAAGGTCTCCATGGTCCAGACTGGCAGGTGATGATCCAGGAGAGGAGCACACAGGCCAGCAGCAGCAGCTCCGACATCAGGGTCTCCACTCTCTCAGCTCCATTCACACACAGCCAGACCGAAAGAAAGCGATTCTCAAAGCCCAGAGACCATCCTTACATCCAAACACAGCAAATCACTGTGAGGATGAGAAGATGTCCAGGGAACAGCTGAGGTGTCACTCAATTAAACTGGCATCTTACTCACTCCTGAAGATGCTGCTGTCCTCTGATGTCCTTTTTTATTTTAATAAGCATTACAATGAATGCATGATCAAACTATGTAGAATACAATGCCAATGCATTTTGCGTTATCCAAATCCAAACTTCTTTTGCTCAAGAGAGTCTATCAAAACTCCATGGCTTTGAAGAACTTCCTCCTTGAACAGTGTCCGGCTGAGGTCTCTCTGCTTTGCTGTACATGTCAGTGTGCTATGAAGGGGAGTGTAAACTTCACCTGTGAGTTATGAGCAGGGAGAGGTGTTTTACCCTGCAGACATTTAAATGAGAATAAGTCAGCTGTAGAAAGGAGGGGTC
>NW_015529323.1:0-677 GCF_001515645.1 Sinocyclocheilus grahami
AACATGTAAGTACGCTGTTTATATGCACACATGCGTTAGTTATAATGCCAGAAAGACAGCTGAAAAAAATCTTACAACTTAAAAAAAATAAACTTGCTCGTTTGGCAGTATCTGAAAACACTTTTTTTCATTAGCAAGTTGAAGCCGGTCTTTTTGGCAAAGCTGCATTCATTTTTTTGTTATCAATATAAATATCTCAAACAAGAGTTTTTGTCAGGGAACTAGAACTAGAAGCCTACACAGACTGCATTGTTGGGGCTGACATTCTCACATTTTGTCCCAAAATGCTGCATGCATCCTAAATACAGTAAAAGTATGTTGCAGCAAAATGTTTAATTTTACAATTAAGAATGTTTCCAGTGAAGCCAATAAATTCATGGTCACTGTTTCATAACTAATTACTGTAATAATAATCATACATTGTGGGATATAGTTTAGTTGTGTTTTGAAATCATCATGATTTATTAATGTTCTGTTTGGCTGGAAGCAAGTATAAGCGTACTGTAACTTGCATAGCAATTGTACTTTGTAGTGAAGAAATAATAATATCAGTTTTTAATAAACAATTGGGACTCGTCTAGTTATTATTTATTAAACATTGTTAATAGTTTATCCCTTTGGGCATGCAACACTATTTATTTATTTATCTCTAGTGAACTTTTAGTATGAGTTGTAAA
>NW_015529324.1:0-677 GCF_001515645.1 Sinocyclocheilus grahami
TTATTTCCTGATTGACCTCTTAGCGGTGACCGTTCCTGTAGTACCTACACTGGCGTGGCTTTGCCGGGGGTCAAGGAATGAAGGCATGCCAGTGTACAACATGGGCTCCCTGTTGCGTGGCTGCTGTGCCGTTGCTCTGCACTCTCTAAGACGTGGCCGCAGTCCCTCAGCCACAGGAAAAGCTAAACCTATCTGATAACTTTAGCATTACCGCACCATCAAAAACTTTGAACTGGACTCTTTGTCCTTGATCTCCCAGTTTGTGATTTTTATTGATTTATTTTTGAACCAAGGAGGTCTAAATCCATCACGCCAATGCTTGTTTGGGACAAAGATTGAGGGAATGTGGCTCCAATTTGCACAGACACAAGTTTTAAGGCTGTTTCTCATTTCCACCATTTGTTTTTCTTTTCCTTCTGGTTCTCTTATGTGCTTTATTTCCTCTCATTCCTGGCTGAAACTCAGCAGACAGTACACAGTCAAAAGTAGCTGCAAACACGAGTCCTAGCTGAGCAGAGAAGTCACAATGTACAGAAGTTTAGGCCTTAAGATAAAAAAATAATTAAATGCCTTGAAATATCATTCTTACGTAAACTGTTCTACTGAACTGAATTCATTCTGTTCTCGTTTCACGAGTGAAGCCTGTTCTCAAAAAAAACTTTGCATGTAAATTTTGC
>NW_015529325.1:0-677 GCF_001515645.1 Sinocyclocheilus grahami
GAACGGTTCACTATAACGCTGGACATGATGGTAATAACAACAGTATCGGGTACAGTCATTCTTTGTTATTAAAAATTGCAGTTTGTAAATTAAAATTATGATAAATTTGTAGGTGCAATCCAGTTTTGGTCATTCTAATGTTGGATATAGACATACACATGCACAAATGTGCTCACACTCACACATCGCATCTCAGCGGCGGAGTTATGAAATGCACAAAAGCCAAACTACTCATTATGATATTTTCGAAATTTCGCTTTAATAGCGTCAACAGTCTAACAGACAAAACCGCCGTTTATTTATTTATTTATTCATTTATTTCAGTCTAAAGCTGTCATTAATTCATTAGAATTCTTGGAGTCCGTTCAGTCAGCAGTTATTATAACATGACACGAAGCCTGTTAGACAAGAGTGGCTCCAGCTGCACTTGGTAAATTAATTCCCTGACCATATTTATAATCCACCAGTCGTTCATCTGTATCAAGCGTATCCTTACCTGCAGATTAAATCCAAGGTGTTCTGGAGATGTTCAGATAAAAACGAACGCGTCTTCTTGTTATTTCAAAACACAAACAGTCATTACTTTCCTTGGCGACGTCACGATGACATGAAACAATGTAACAATATCAGAGCGCGAGATGAAAGAGCGCACGAGACGCGCAGAGTGCGATTGACGC
>NW_015529326.1:0-677 GCF_001515645.1 Sinocyclocheilus grahami
TTTTCTACAAGCCCAGTTTTACTTATGTGTTGAATGTGGTTTTATTGCAACCCAACTACATAAGTTTACAATTATTTATTTTGCAGATGTGTGTGTTTTTAAATGTTCAAATTTTGATTGTCCTTTTCATCAGCAGCCATCATGAAGCTCAATAAATTTGTGACCTCCTCCCGGCGCAAAAACCGCAAGAGGCACTTCAATGCCCCTTCACACATCCGCAGGAAGATCATGTCCTCCCCTCTGTCCAAAGAGCTCCGCCAGAAGTACAACGTGCGATCCGTGCCCATCCGTAAGGACGATGAGGTCCAGGTGAGGACATTACCAGTGTTTCCTGCCTGGTCAATGTTAGAGTCTGATGTATTGAAATGTCATTTAATATTATACTGGTCACTTTACTCTGTATAAAATTGCTTGCTTTTCTCTCTCTCATCACCAGGTTGTCCGGGGACACTACAAAGGCCAGCAGATCGGCAAAGTTGTCCAGGTCTACAGGAAGAAGTATGTCATTTACATCGAGCGTGTTCAGCGTGAGAAGGCCAACGGCACCACAGTCCATGTTGGCATCCACCCCAGCAAGGTATGTTTTATTTCCAGATGTTTTTTTGCGTGCAAAACATGATATGAGTGTTACTGAAAAAATAACTAGTGGTTGTCCTATGTCTAGAGAGCAAGATGGC
>NW_015529327.1:0-677 GCF_001515645.1 Sinocyclocheilus grahami
TTCTGGAAAAAGTGCTATCGGTGCATCGATGAAGTCAGACCATTGTGTTTGTGCTTCAGGTTTTGAAACTACGTTTAACTGAATCTCATTTAAATCAGAAACTGCTCATGTGTGCAGCATCTTTGCTTGGATCGGGATTAAAATGCAGTGTTTGCCTCCAATTTAAAATGGCTACAGAGAGTTTGGCCTGTAAAAGAGCACAACACATTAGCCGTTAGTCTGCTGATGAATGTTTGTAGTGAACTGGAAAGCAGCTGTTAAGAGTAATTCAGTAACTTGTTAACTAATGATTTTGATTGTCAAAAGTAGGCTAGTAGTGCTTCTGTAATCCGTGGCCCTCAGCAGCTCTGTTAGCACCGGGTTCAGTCCTCTCTAGTCGCTTCACTGCAGGGTTATCACTCTCTCCACGAGCAGAGATGTGCTGTGGCCAATCAGAAGTGATGCACAGCTGTCACCTGACCCTTTTGGATACATGCCAATATTTTAAAATATTATTAGGATTAATAATGAACTGATTTCATTCATTTTTATTTTTATTTTCATTTTTTTGCTATGGTATTGAAATTGGTTCTGAAAATCATTTGTTATATATAATTAAGAGCTCATATTAAAGAAAAGCTAAAGGTATAATTTGCAGTTCAGACCTATTTAATGTTTAAAATCATTACTACTTTAAA
>NW_015529328.1:0-677 GCF_001515645.1 Sinocyclocheilus grahami
CCTGCCGATGCCAGAGAGAGCGCCAGTCCCTGCAGGAATTGTCTAGTCACAAGCATAGGGTCACAAGCAACGAGACCGCACCTTCGATCATCTTGTAGTGGGTCTTGTAGTCTTTAACAGTTACAACTTCCGTCCGCTACGTGCAAAACAGGCCCCTTCAAAACTACAATTCCCATAATGCACCAAAACGCTAGTCCGCCACGGGATTTCCAGGATTCAATGCGGACTGCAGTCGCATCCTCATCAAACTATTTAGCGGTGCACAGGTATCGTATAATTCAGAATATAAAACTGAGCTTTTGTTGTATTATTAAAGCGGTCGTTTTTCTCTTAAGCACATGAAATAGTATTTCTGATTGTATAGTTTGGCTATTGCTTTTCAGTTGTGTTGGACATGGTTAACGTTAGCTGTTGGCCTGTACTGTGTTTTCAAATGTCACTAATACTGTGAAATATCATTAATATAGAATTGTTATAAACAACAACACATATTTAATACAAAATAAGCATTTATATTATATAAAGACAACTGTTATGATCTGATGTGGCTTGCAGTGTTCAACAGTTATGTATCATTTTGCTTAATGTGATCACAACTGGTGTGATCTCAAGGCTGATTATTATTTTTTTTAGGAATGTTTGCCTGTTTTTAACGATATTTGTATTTCTTTTAGCAC
>NW_015529329.1:0-677 GCF_001515645.1 Sinocyclocheilus grahami
AGAGAGAGGAAAAGAAAGAGCTGAAGCGGGAAAACAATGCAAACGAGCATATGAATATTAATGAGGAAACAAAGGCCTTTTGAATGCCTGTATTCCTGTAGTGTATTTATGATGAATGAGGGCCTCAGTGCAATGTGTCAAGGTCTCCTGACCGACAAATAGCAGGCTAATGACAAATCTCTAAAACATATGCTAATAAAGCTCTTACAATGCATTGCAATCTCTGACCTTTGGGATATAACACGAGAGATGCTAAATTCCAAAAACTAACTGCAATTTATTACAATGAATATTTGATGTGGGTTATCACTGAGCACTGGGTAATCAAACATCACAATGTTACAAACATCCTATTTTGCCAACAACACAATTTAATGTAAATCTGATGATTTGTTGCTCAATGAATTGCTTATTTGAATAATATCTGACTAATATCTGTTAAAGCCCACACATATAAAAGAAAATGCCCAACGTTCCTTGGGGTAACGTGCTGCTTTTCTGTGTAATGTAGCCAAGCTGACTGCTTTATGTAAGCCAAGAAAGTGAAGCAGCAATTGCATAAGGGCAGATGTTGTTATTCCTTGACTTATAACCAGCTATAGTTGGCTGTAACACCAAATCAGCTCTTTCTGAATAGATGGACCACAGTTGACAACAGCATAGACATAAACAGACCT
>NW_015529330.1:0-677 GCF_001515645.1 Sinocyclocheilus grahami
CTTCATTTCATGCTTGATTTACTTTAATTTGTCTGATAGGGCAGCGGGATTTGGAGACGGCCCATCTATGGCTTGGGTGACGAGTGAAGAAAAAAAAAAGCCACTCTGATATTTCTCTGGCACATTGTCGCGGGTTTTTGACTTCTCTCCTCTCTCTCTCTCTGCCGCGAGTTTCTGGAGAGAGAGACGGGGAAAGAGCGGGAGAGAATGCGCGGGAGAATGAGAAAGATCTCAGTGCAGTGCAGCAGGCTGTTTGAGTGTGCTTGGAGTCAAGCAGACAGAGAAGAAAAGGATTGTGGGAGTGTGGCGTGATTGTGTGATGTAGATGTCGGAGGCAAAGTGCACTGCGTGGGTGAGTGGGGTTCAAACGCGCCGTCTGCCCTGGACACACAATGCACGCGTTATACTCAGTTTATTTAAGATTATGGCCGTACTCTGTTTACGATAAAATGGGTCTTGTTTATGAAATGTGAGCAGAACCATTTTTTTGTGTACGTTTTTTGTCTAGATGAAGTGAATATGACAATATACTTAAATTGTTTTACTAGTGATTTATGCTGAAATGTGTTCTTGCATTTCATGAGCATAATTAAGAATATATAAAAATAATCAAAATATATACATATATACTACAATATATATATGTATATATATGTGTGTGTGTGTGTGTGTGTGTG
>NW_015529331.1:0-677 GCF_001515645.1 Sinocyclocheilus grahami
TTGCTTTTCATAGATTCCTCTGATCCTATTTGAAGACCACAGGCCCCAAATAATTTTTACTCACCCATATCCTTAGTATAGCTCTGGTTGAACATGACCTATGAGCCAGTGAGAGACCATTTTGCACCCGCTATAGTCATTATTCATTACTGTCGAGATCCCATGGCCCTGCCTGTTCTCATCGCATACAGCTGTCCAATTTAGACATTGCGGGGGGGGGTCATCTACACGTTCTGGCCGTGTCATCTACTGGTATGTCATGAAACTGTCTCAAAAGCTTGAGAAAAGATCATTGAGACCGTTTGTAGCCATAGGCAGCTAAACTGATGAGTCACCCACATCCAGTCTGCCCACAAATACGTGTGTTAGTCAGTCCTTAGGTATGTATGTGTGTGTGCATTTGCTTGCAGGTAAAGTGCTGTTTGACATCAGACCCTAATGTTGATTGGCGGGTGGGTATTACAGGAGTCCACCTGTAACACTGACTCATCAGCTTTGGTGAACTTTTAGTGAACTTTTTATTAGGTCTCTAACTTGAACGTTAATAGGATCTGTTGTTCACACAACTTGTAGATAAAATCCTGACAGCCTTCATGAAATGAAATTAGCGCTGCAGGTGCTTTGTGCTTCAGTGTATTTATTTGGAATTGGATGCAGAAGATGTTTACCAGTAATGG
>NW_015529332.1:0-676 GCF_001515645.1 Sinocyclocheilus grahami
TTTTGTAAAGTCTATGTTGCCCTTCATATGGTACTGCAACGTTAAAGCTAAACCTTTCAGACTAAACCTTTTAAACGGCGAGTATAGTTAACCAAAGGCTGGACTTTATAGTTTGCCCTTTGGTTTTGGTGTTTATTCTGTATTATTTATTTACTTATTTTTGATTTAATGTGTTTTTCATCAATATGTTTTACTGGGGGTCTAATTGACGACAAATAAAAACATCGCACTATTTTTAATTGCCATAACCTATAATTAATTTTTATTTAAATTTCTTTAATTTAATTAATTTCAATTTCTTTAATTTAATTAATTATAATTTAAAGAAAAATACTGAGCATAAAAAAAATTATACTTAAAAATAGGGACTTTTATCTATTACCTTTTTTCTTGGGCAAAAAGAGAACTCAACTGAGCATGTGCAGAATAATAATAGACATTATTAAAGACATTAAAGCGGCCTCCAAAATCGCATACTGTCTAGTAGGTGCTATATTTAGTTTGAAACGTACTTAAAAGCTTAGTTAAAAAAGTATGTTTTGTATAGTATGAATATGGATGGATTGAAGGAAATTTGGACATGCTGCTCTTTTCATGTGTTGTTTTTCGTTTACTATAAAGTACGAAAGCAGGCATATTCGGATGCAGCATAAGTGTGTTCCATTTGCCAGTGTTC
>NW_015529333.1:0-676 GCF_001515645.1 Sinocyclocheilus grahami
ACTGAAGCCTTTCAATAACGCAGTGTAACTGCACAGCCATTGGTTTGTGCAGTGAATAAAAAAACCGCCGAGAGTGCCTCTTAAAAGAAACTTTCATTAATTCTTCCATACAAAAATGTGTTATTTGAGCTGTGAAAGCTGTTTAAATTGTCCTTTTAGCAGTGAGGCTACAAATCTTACAGCCCTGCATATGAATTTCTGGTTATGGATTACTGAATTTCTGTGGGTGGAAACAAAAATGGCTTAATCACACGTGGTCTTTCAAAGACTTAGTCAAATAAGGTATAAAAACTGAATTTCCATGATCTTTTGAAATTAAACGGTCAAATATACTATGCGGACATACACTGGCTTGCAGAAACAAGCTTTTCTGTCCCAAAGAAAAAAGAAAAAGAGAACATTTTAACATACAACCAAACTCAGAATAATGAACAATCTGAATTCTGGATGACTGCCCTTAATTGAAAACTGACAGACTTCAATTTGAATTTCACTGCTATAACGCAATCAAGATTGCATTCAGAAAGTATAAGAACTTGTTTTACTATTAATGTTTAATGAATTATTGTTGTATTGATTTATGCTGTGTTTGCATTCCCCATGCATTTTGATGCAGTCTGCAGTCTGCAACTCAAGAAAACTGAATAATCGCCTTGTAATTTTTAGGTTAGCGCAA
>NW_015529334.1:0-676 GCF_001515645.1 Sinocyclocheilus grahami
CCCTCTTATCAAACGCTAAGTCACAAAGAAGAAGGATTAATGCATCTGAGTCCAATACATGATAAGCTTCATTAAAAAGAATCGACTTTTCGAGGGTAAATGCACGGAGTGGACAGGAAGTCTACTAATCTGAAACCTGATGCGCAAGGAAGGAAGGACTCAGGAACCAGCCTTCAGAGCTTTCACCAATCATATTCATCACAGAACCCAGTCCAGCCTCATTAGACCACAGCGCTGCACTTAACTAAACATCTTTTCCATAAAATAAATGCTTCCAGGTTACCCTCCGAGCAGGTCGCGCTCGCATCTGATCTCAATTACCGCCGTGCATCGGTCGAGGTTCGAGCCAAGCCAATGGCGCAGCGCTGGACCTCTGAATTCACCGACTGAAAGCGTCAACCACGGCCTACATACGTCCTGTATGTCACATTAAACGATGGGGGCTGGGGGTCTTATTGAATAATTGGTTCCTCATGGGTTCTTTCTTGAGGAATATTAATTACGAGATGATTCAAACCTTTTTGAGGTCTTTGGGTGAGCGTTGTGAGGGGAAGTGAGGCCTAGTGCAGCGACGGTGTACCGTTTGATGGGTTTAACTGTCATTTTGGGAGGAGATCGGACATTTGGTTTGTAGCTCAAGAGGAGGCATTTCTCTCCGAGGGTAGAGAATTTCATG
>NW_015529335.1:0-676 GCF_001515645.1 Sinocyclocheilus grahami
ATATATATATATATATATATATATATATATACACAAACTCATGCAAAAAATATATATTAAAGCTTATTTTTTACACTGTTATTACCAATTGGGTTATAATCTCCTTTTTAATTAGTCTTTTTATCAATTTTCCTAGTATTATTGATTTCCCTGATCAAGGAGGGAGGCACAATAGTAAAGGGAAGTGGAGAGATTTAGCTTGACGATGCATGTTGACTTTAAGACAAAGGTAATGACATACTCATTAAATAAGATAATTAAGATGAACATATCTGAAATGCATGCTGGGAATCTTGTAATAAAATGCTTCTATTATAATATATTATATATATTATATAAACAGTTTTTGTGCCGAAAATCCCATTGGGACCCAATTATGAAAACATGTTTTGGAGTGGAGAAATAAAACAGTTGTTACTGCACGTGAATGGGATTGGTTTCTATAATACAATCTCAAACCTGTTCAGCAATCTGTAAATCTCAATCTCATAGATAAGCTCATTATTCATTGTATTAACACGAGTCTGTAAATAAAAGCTGACATGAAGTGCCAAATATAGCCCTATAAATATAGAGCCAGACAACACGGTAAGAATGATCTGAGATTTGCTCGGATCTGATTTGATAAATAATGAACTCACGTGTGCTGACCTGTGTACAGTGATAGGCAAATATG
>NW_015529336.1:0-676 GCF_001515645.1 Sinocyclocheilus grahami
CAGGGCTGCGGCTCTCCAGGACCGGAGTTCGCCACCACTGGTCTATTGTTTTGAATCACGGAAAATGAAGCCTCAACCATCAACATTATGGTTGCTGGCATCCAATTCCACCTGCACTGCCTAGATCCATCCACCCTCAGCTTACTAGAAAATCCATCTGTTCATCTCCGGCTTGACGGCCTTAAAAAGGAGAAACCTCAAGGCAATGATCAGCGTCTCCCTTTCTCACTCACACTCTTGCAAAAGTTAATATTATGTCTGAGAGAAGGGTGCTTTGGGCCTTATTCTGATATATTGCAAGAATCTGTTTTGCTTATGGCTTTCTACAAATGCAGAGATTTTTTAAATCCGTCACAAGACCTTACAATATTTGATGTATTAATTTATTCTCACCACCTAATCATATTTCTAAAGCGTTCTAAAATTGATAAGGACAAGGAAGGATCCTCCGATCCGATGCTTGAGCCATCCTTGAGGCTCAAAAAGCTATGAGTACAGCACCAGGCTTGAAAAAAATAATAATAATTACTTCAGTAGCTGTTGGGCCTATTTACTTATTTATTTAAATATGTGTAAATGCATTCATGCTACATTTCAGCTTCATTAATCGGTCTGTGTAAATGCACTTAAATCAGCCAACTTAGAGATGTAAGTTAAGCTTAGTGCACAGAACTCA
>NW_015529337.1:0-676 GCF_001515645.1 Sinocyclocheilus grahami
TAAATGTCACATGAGGAAATAAGTCAACAGGCCCAGATTTCCAAAAAAAGCATCACCGATTTCTGCAGAATTCAGCTGTCATTGTTCATTCTGTTCTCTCGTTTCATTGATTCTTTACATGCTACCTCTAAATTGATCTCCCATGACCTCAGAGAGTGAAACTGCTTTAGGCGGTAGTAAATCAGTGTTTTCAGCAGACCACCGTCACCCACAGTTCAGGAAAGTGATCCGCCCTGGCCAGAGGGATTACAGCACAGCCGCTTCCCTTTCAAAGCAAACATCCAAATTCTCTGGTCTTTAAATGCTTTGTTGATCCTTAAAGAATCCTTAAGACAATCTCAGTCCTCTACAATCAGGATTTA
This sequence comes from Sinocyclocheilus grahami, assembly GCF_001515645.1. Taxonomy (NCBI): domain Eukaryota; kingdom Metazoa; phylum Chordata; class Actinopteri; order Cypriniformes; family Cyprinidae; genus Sinocyclocheilus; species Sinocyclocheilus grahami. The sequence goes on from NW_015529337.1 coordinate 363, forward strand.
GTTTCTGTTTGGCCGGTGGGACTAGTAGCTCATGCATATGTACAGTATGGTGTCTGTTTTTAAAGGTGTTAAAGTTTTAAACCATTTGTTGATGGGATGTTCCCTCGGAGCAGTTGACTATGGCCGGGACTTATTAATCATTAATTAGCATTTGGTGTGTAATCTTATCAGCATTAAAGCAAACCAATTATTTGAACCTTGTTGACAGACACCCAAGATTTGACCTTTGCCCTTCACTCAGCTCACTTATGCCATGTAAAACCATGGTATTTTTAGAGAATCTTGTAAATACCATAGTAGATGAATGTCATAAT
>NW_015529338.1:0-676 GCF_001515645.1 Sinocyclocheilus grahami
AACTACTTTAGCCGAAACACATTCAGTAGCTGAGGTTTCAGCGTGTGATTCATTTCCATGTAGAGTGACTGTAATTGTGGCATGCTAACGGTCAGTGATGTGTGTGTGTGTTATGTGGCATACCTCCAGAGCGCAGCGGTGCTCTCCTCACAGCCCTTCAGCGCCAGCGTCAGTCTCACACGGCTGCAATGCGCCAGCAGCAGCTCTTTGTGAAACTTGCGTGACGCCTGTTCGTTCGACGACATGCTCGGCTGGCAGAGGAACTCCTGAAATACAGCAGAGTGAAGCGCTACGGATTACGCAGTACAGGAACACAGATCAGAAGAGAGTCAGATTATCAGGAACATTACTTCCCATGAGCCACTGAAACCTTTTATGATAAACAAGCATGGAAACACTCAGAACGCAAAACAACCTTCTCACTCCAAGAGCATTTACTGAAAAACAAGTAATGATGTCAGAAACCCAAAAAACAACGCTCACATTTACATTACACGTGTCAAGGAAAGAGATTCAGTCCATTCATTCACAGTGAGGAATTCTCAATGACGTTTGCTCTTGTATGTCAAGCAAACACATCTGAGCTCTTCTATATTTGATGAGCTCTACATGTGCGAGTTGATCAACGTTTATATGTACATTTACATTTAGTCATTTAGCAGACGCTTTTATCCAA
>NW_015529339.1:0-676 GCF_001515645.1 Sinocyclocheilus grahami
TTACTCTTCTTCCTATTTTCACAGAACAGCCCCTTACTCGATTTTCAAAAGGAGTGTGGTGTATGATTAGGCTTATGTTCAATTATATGTAAATAAAATATTCAGTTTATTGACTTGTAAAGCTGCTTTGTAATGTCTATTCAATGCTTTACTTGTCTGCCACAATAATGTAGTGCCTTCTTTGTTTTTGTTTGGTAACAATTGATAAATCCAATAAATTTAGCATTTTGTGTAATTGATTAGATTTTTTTTTTCCAATTTAATCTATGTACAGCCATAATAATATAACTAGTACTTAAAATGTTAACAACTGCTTTGGGTCTTTGCCAGTTTAGCATGTTTGTGTAGTGACCACTAAATTCGACTGATAAAGCTTTTATTCCTCGTTTAGGAATTAATTTTCCCCGCAACAGAATCGCAGCTGTTTACTGATGCCTCACCTTTAATTCTGAGTTAAATATTTGAAATCCCTTTGGAGCCATTTTTATAATTTGGCTCAAACACAGCCTTTGGGGGTTGTTTTAGCTTATATTTAGCTTTTTGGCAGATATAGCTCTCACCTGGTGTGTGTCACGATAACAGCACAGCTTCTTGCAATTATACTGCAGTTAGTAAATGACTGTAACCCTCTGATGCTGAAATGCCATTAAAGAATCCCCGAAGGCTATCAGCGGTA
>NW_015529340.1:0-676 GCF_001515645.1 Sinocyclocheilus grahami
TGAAGCATATTGAATTATCCCAGCAGCTGATTTGCAGGAAGGCTGCAGGGTGGGAGAGCAGCGGAGCTGATGCATGGGGCCGATGCACCATAATCACTCCTATCGATGTGCACTGCTCATACAGTCATTTAAAAACAGCTGATCCAGACAGCAGGGTCAAGAGGCTGAATGCACACACCAGCAATGTGCAGAGAGACTAGCTCTCTGTGTCTATCTTGGCTAGTATAATTACTGCCTGGTTGATGATCTGCAGTAGGTCTGCAGATTTATGATGCAACAATGTAATCAGTTTCCTTGATAATGTATGCACCATTATTCATGTTAATAAATGATGAGCAAGTGCATCTGTACTTCATGTACTGTAGGCTACACAGCGAAAACAACCTGAGAAATGTTCTGAAATTAATTTATTCCCCTTTTTATACATTAGTAAATAAAGACAATGCCTAAATGGCCATCTTCATAGTGGCCCTCTTAGCAGCATGAAAAACTAAATTTGAATAAATTATAAAGCAAAAGTGAGCAGTGCAACAATAGTAGAATGCTACCATTCCATTAGATAAACAGAACTGTCACTGACTGCATTTACATGAGCACTTATAATCAAGATACAGCAGTTTTTTTCTCTTAATCTATGTGCTACATTAAAAAAATGCAAAAACAAATATTTAAATGT
>NW_015529341.1:0-676 GCF_001515645.1 Sinocyclocheilus grahami
TTTGTTCACAATATAAGCAATCGGGGACTCTCTGAAGTGGACAAGATACGTTGTCCTACATTGAGAGGACACTGCGATAGTCTCTGTCGAAATGGAGACAACACTTAATGGGAAAGTAAGTTGGCTAAGTTGGGAAAATCTGAATATTTGGATCTAGTAACCAGAAGGCCAAAACTAATCTGTCTTTCCTTTCTCAATACCAAAATGATGGTGCTCCTAGAGGAAACAAATGCAGTATTGTAATTATGGGTCGAGTCAACCTGACTAAGAGTCCAAGACTATCCAACCTTGTACATGAATCCAGCAAAAATTCTTCCATTGGTTTGGTCTCACATGATCTTAAACTGGCAATTCCTCAAATATAACCAATATTTCCCGCCCACGGTCAGACAGGGGAACTGTGGATGGACCAGGGGTTGCAGAAAGTGGAACTTGAACCTGTGTAGCTGTTAACAATGTTGAGTCATTAGGGGAAGGTTGGTTAATGTGTGCTTCCTCAGGCTCTTTTCCGAGCCGCATCAGCGTCTTGACATTCCACAGCCGACAATGCGATCAACATCTGGGCAGCATAGTAGGTGGCCATTATGATGGCTCGAGAGTGGGGCACTGGGAAGCAGAACTTGTTGACGGCAATGGTGAGGTCGGACACCATGAAGAGGACGGCTCCGAGGCAGGC
>NW_015529342.1:0-676 GCF_001515645.1 Sinocyclocheilus grahami
CACACACACACACACACACGCGCACACGCACACGCACACACAGCGCTGAGCTTCAGTCCTCTGTCCTGAGAGCTTCAGAGCAGTTCAATAAACTCTATTCTCACTCCAACACGCACAACTAAAGTTACACAGACTCTATTTCACTGTGCGCTGTGTTAACTCAAGGTCAGCGAACAAACCCGTCTGTGATTGTCTGTCACTCAGCTCTGCTTTACAAAGTGCTGACCGGACCGAGTGAACCTCAAACTGCTGACCGAAAATGGAAAAAAAACATGTTTTCCATCTCAACAAGCGCTAACCAGTGCAAGGATTCATCTACTGTGAGTCCTGATCACTCAGAGGACTGAAGACTCCCGAGATGAGCCAGAACTTAAAAGAGCAAAAAGCCCAATTACGTGAGGAAGTGCATCATGGGAGTGCAGTCTGTTCTTTCAGATGACTGTGCTTTTAGAAACAAAACAGGACCGAAAAAAGAGGTAGAGCACCATGGGGTTTGTGGCGCTTCACAAACACGTTGATTAAAAGGGATAAGGCTGGGATTTGTACATGTGATCTAACAATGCTGCAGGGCACAAACACCAAAATGTTCAGTAGATATTTAGATGATCTGCAAATACATAACAAAAACCTCAACCAGCAAAACTAATGAACCTCCATTTAGCCTTGGACCTCATAA
>NW_015529343.1:0-676 GCF_001515645.1 Sinocyclocheilus grahami
CTCACAGGCTGCCATAGAATAAACCATTGTCTTGGGACTAGGTTAGCACACTGTTGTGGTAAACAAAATGCCTGAAGTCTTTGGTTCAGGTCATGCCACAACATTTCAGTGGGTTTAAGGTCAGGACCTGACTTGGCTTTTCCAAATATGAAAATTCTCAGCCATTTAGTTGTAGATTCTGAGAAGGATCATTGTTATGCTGTTTGAGCCTCTTTTTGTTAAGCGTCATCTCACGTATGGAGAATCTGACATGGTTGTAAAAAATTTATGGATACAGTCCAGAATTTATTTTTCCATCATTTACTCTGCTGTGCTGCTCAGCCGCAGGGCAGTTTCAAACTATTTTGAATGTTTAAGATGAGGTTTTTCTTTGTTGGAACATTTATTTATTTATTTTTGGCAAAACTGTTCCATTTCTTTCTACACAGCATATCAGTCCTCAATACTCTCTTTAAAAAGACATTGGGAACATCCAGTCCAGTGATGTGCCTTTACAGTAGGCACTAGTAAGTTCCTATTCAAAACCAGTAGGATCATAGGGGCTTACGTTTAAAAATAAATATATAACAGAACAAGACGATCAAGTAATTAGGAAGCATGACAAGGCAACTGCAGTGTCCTTGCTGCTGTTGGAAATAAAGGTCAGTCTGTGGCCAGGCGGTCATCGTCTCAGTGG
>NW_015529344.1:0-676 GCF_001515645.1 Sinocyclocheilus grahami
TCCAGGAAGTTCCTGTTTTACACAGCCAAAACCATATTTGCGAGATAACTGCAAGTTTGCCAGTGCAACCCTCTCATTATCATCAAACAGCAACTGCTCCAGCAAATGCAATAAAAGCTACATTAGATATGTCTGCTAAATCACCTACTTGTTCGACTGTGGTTACTGAGGAAATTCAAAAGGAAGCACTGCCACTTGTAAGAACAAGATCAACATCAATCTCAGAATGCAATGACGAGCTTGTTGGATTGCCTATGCTTGTTGAGCCATCAGTGCCAGAGAAAAGTCTTATCCCACAAAGGCGTCAATCATTGCCACATCTCTTATCTAATGACTCCAAGTTTTTCCAAGATGGCCCTGTTTTATACAGCCAAAATCTTCCTTATAACAGGACTGCAAGTTTACCAGTGCAGCTTCCTCATTATCATCAAACAGCAACTGCTCCAGCAAATGCAATTAAAGCTACAATATATATGTCTGCAAAATCAACTACTTGTTCATCAGTGGCAACTGAGGTGTTTCAAAAGGAAGCGCTGCCACTTGTGAGAGCAAGATCAACATCAATCTCAGATGGCAATGAGGAGGTTGTTGGTATGTCTTTGATTGTGGAGCCTCCAATACAACAAAGGAAAACTCTTGTTATGAGTTGTGAATCAAAATCAAATGTTAGACGAAG
>NW_015529345.1:0-676 GCF_001515645.1 Sinocyclocheilus grahami
ATATCGCCACCTGTTGGTTTGGCATGCTCTTGACAGTGCTTCATGCGTTTGCGTTTTCACGTGGATGGAGATTTTTTTTTTAAATGGAAGACGGAAAAACTCCCGTGTACGTGTGGACATGGCCTCAGATTCGGTTTCTCGATTCGCGATACATCGATTTATTTCCCCAGCCCTGTTCATTTTTAGTTGTAACGTCTGAGCTGAAGCGACATGTGTGGCGTAAATCTCAGCGTGTGTTTCCCCGCAGATGGAGATCGATAACGGCGATGAGCTGACGGCCGATTTCCTCTACGACGAGGTTCACCCCAAGCAGCACGCGCACAAGCAGGCCTTCGCCAAACCGCGCGGGCCGCCCGGCAGAAGAGGCGAGCGCAGGATCACGCGACGCCCCGGAGACGGCCAGGACGCCGACGATTAACCCGTCATCAGCAGACCAGCGCCGATCCGATGCAGAACTATGCACAGTGTGACACAAACACCTCTGCGGTGCGTTTATGAGGTGTACTTCAATTTTAAAACGAACCAATTATCAAACGATATCGTACAAGGCTTTAGTGATTTTAAACCGTGCCAAAATCAGGTCGTAGTTACTGCTGAAGACGTGATCTCTGCAAACCTTCGCCAATTCCTTTTATTGTGTCTTATATCGTTTTATTTTTCTATTTTTTACCAAACA
>NW_015529346.1:0-675 GCF_001515645.1 Sinocyclocheilus grahami
GAGAAAGGAAAATTTGAAATCGCATCATATGACCCCTTTAAACAAAAAAAACCTTTTAAACAAAAAAAATATTTTGTGGATTTCTGCTTAATTAAATATTTTTTTTATGTTTATTTGTGAAGTTAAATTGATTGTAGATGTTGTTTCTTGTTGAATCAAGAGGAAAGCCGAGAAGTTTTATATTATGTCAGGCCACCGTTCAGATTGTTCCTCTGCCTTTGTTCCAAACCTCTTCCCAAGTATGACTTCTTCAAATGCTCCATAATAATCTCTCTGTGTGATGGTGTAGTCCAGGACTCTCTGGTGTGGCATTATGGGATAGGACATTCCTCCATCTCTGCTGTGCATGAGTGCCCTCCAGTGTGTGACTCACTCGAGAGCGGCTCAGCAGGGTGCCAATGAAGCCCATGTGTCGCACGGCAGATTTGCTTATGTCTGCCTCGTAATTTTCTTTTTAATTTATCCAAAGCTTTGAGCGTAATTGAATTTGGGTAGTGAAAAGTATCGTGTGACTAGTTAACATTGAGTTAAGATGGAAAAACACACGTTGTGGCATCAGTTTAATGTCTGCGTTACAGAGTGTGACAGTGAGAACCTGTTCCTAATAAAAAATTAGGTCAGAATAGACATTAACAAAGAGCTGAACGATCTGTGTGTGTGTGTGTGTGTGTGTGT
>NW_015529347.1:0-675 GCF_001515645.1 Sinocyclocheilus grahami
ATTTTTTGTTCTTGACTAGCTAGCATTTTCATTATCCCCATAAGTTAGAAGTGAACTTTTAGTTATTATTATTCATAATAATTATAATAATATTAATTATTATTACTATAAATACATAGAAAAATACATACAAGTATTTTTGTTCTTGATTAGCTTGATATAGAAAAACAAGATTTTTTTCCAATTTAGACAAAACCTTCCTTAAAGGAGGTCCATAAAGGTAAAATAATAATAACAATTATTATTATTAATAATAAATAAATAAATGAACACATACATACCAGTATTTTTTGTTCTTGATTAGCTTGATATATTTTTTCCTATTTAGACAAAGCTTTCTTTAAAGATGTCCACAAAGGTAAAATAATAATAATTGTAATTTAAAAAAAAAAGATTATTATTATTATTAATAACAATAATAAAAAATATTACTATTATGATGATTATTGTTATTATTATTAAGTTTTTATTTTTGATTAACTTGATATAGAAAACAATTGTAAAAAGTTTTAATGTTCCCATTTAGTGTGTGTATGTGTTTATATGATTGTGAGTGTGTTCATACTTAAAGAAGTTTATGCCTTCAAAAATAAATAAGGTAAATAAATAAATTAGCTTAATATAAAACAATTAAGAATTTTGCATTTTCTCGCATGTGTGTGTGGTGTGTGTGTG
>NW_015529348.1:0-675 GCF_001515645.1 Sinocyclocheilus grahami
TAATGCTCACTCATCTGTAGTGTCAACATAAATGGCCCTGTGTTTGTTTGCGAAAAAATGAGGGAGAATTCAATGGGTTTGAATGTATCTCTCCATTTATCTAACCCATTGAAAAAGCTGATTTGCATCGGGTATGCTCTGTGTCCCTCTGTGCTTTGTGAAAGGTGCGCCCAGATGAATATTGATTCTTTTCTCCTTCATACTTGTTAATGACTGCTATTGTTTAGTCAGCCTGCAGTCGTCCTCACTGCGGTAGCGCCATTGATCCAAACGGAGAGTTCACTGCGCTTATACTTCTCTCTGCTTAAACCTGTCAGCAGCTAAAGTGAAAAACATAAAGACTAGCAGTCACTTTTATAGGATATTTGACTGCCAGTTTCTGTCATTATAAAGGAATGAGCTCAAGATGGAAAAAAACTCTTTGCATTACCCTAAATCACTGAAGAAACCTCTCAAACCATGGCTCCTCTGATTTCACAGTAAAAACCATTTTAGCATTTCCAAATGCAACTCTATAGAGTAAGGGTATTATTTATTTGCCATTTCTTTTGTTTAGAATTTATTTATTTGTAATTATAATTTATGAATGCACTGTTTTCATTTATTATATAAATATACAGTATTTGCTTATATAAATTGTTCATAAAATGTATATATTTTTTTGTTTGTTTGTTT
>NW_015529349.1:0-675 GCF_001515645.1 Sinocyclocheilus grahami
GGGCCCCAGACCGAAGGGCATGTACATGTAGGGGTCGATCGACTCATTGTTGTCTTTAGTGAACCTGGGAATGAAGCAGAAGCCGTTACTCTGAAGAACCACTGAGATGTTGGGTTTTAGAGTGAACTCAGGTCTGTGTTTCTCCGGCTCTAGTTCTCTACAGTGCTGTGTTTTGTGGTTAATGACTGACCTCTCGGGTTTGAAGCTCTCCGGGTCGCTCCAGTAATCCGGGTCTCTGTGGAGCGCGTATGTCGGGATCATCACCACCATGTCTTTAGGGATGAGGAGGCCGTTGATATCCACCGTTTTCTTACAGACCCGCTCGAGTCGACCAGCGACGGGGAACAGCCGCAGAGACTCGTGCAGCGCCGCGTCCAGATACTCCATGTTCATGACGGCTTCATAGTCCACCGGAGCCTTCAACACAGTTCAGAGCTTAACCTCTCAAACTCTTCACACTTACAGATTCACTCAGTTCTCCGAGCTCTACCTTATCAGCGAAGGTCTGGTCGATCTCCTCCTGCAGTTTCTTCATGGCCTCCGGGTTGGTTGCCAGATTGTAGAAGAAGAAGGACAGAGTGCTGCTGGTGGTCTCATACCCGGCGAAGATGAAGATCATGGACTGCGAGAGGATCTCGTGGTCGCTCAGACCTGCACAGGACACCGTGTGAGGAA
>NW_015529350.1:0-675 GCF_001515645.1 Sinocyclocheilus grahami
ACTGTATGCGCTTAGCGAAGGGAAACTGAGCAAAGAACATTAAATTATAAGCTGTTTCGGCCAACCAGAGGCTACAGTCGACTTCCACCAGTGATCACCAAGGATACGCGCTCGGTGCGTGTAGGAGATGAGCAGTCCCGATGCGGGTTACGCCAGTGACGACCCGAACCAGACCCGAGGCACTAGCTCAGTCTTGATGTCTGGCATGAGGCAGTGCGCGTGGGTGGACCCGCTCAGTCCGCTTTCTGACACGAAAGCAAAACACGAGGCATGTTCTTCAGCGGGTCCCGGGTGCGGAAAGAGCGAGCCGCGCATCCGCAGGCCGATGAATGCATTTATGGTGTGGGCGAAAGATGAACGCAAGAGGCTTGCGCAGCAAAACCCAGATCTGCACAATGCAGAGCTGAGTAAAATGCTTGGTGAGTAGAGATTTAAAAAAAAAATTGTGCATTTAATCTATTTTCTTTCTTTTCTTTTCTTTTTGCTTGTTTCATATATTTTGCATTATGTAAAATGTATTCATTTAAAAGATCAATTAAACAGGTTTTAACAGAATTATTCAAATAAAAAAAAACATTGCTTATAAATCATCAAGTCTATAAATCAAGCTTATAAATACAGTTTGAAAATAATAATAATAATAATAATGTGGGAAATATCCATATTGGCGTCAAA
>NW_015529351.1:0-675 GCF_001515645.1 Sinocyclocheilus grahami
TAATTCTCCTGAAAATAGTATTAGTTACAATGCAAAGAGTCCTGATAGTGGAGTTTTTCTTTATGCAAATTAATAATTTTTTTTTCTTTCTTAAATTGTAAAATGTGAGCTGGAAACGTCCTTGCAAGATTAACCGTTTAAACCTCTTCTAAATGACCCCTCCCCATCCCCCACTACTCTGATAAGGTGTGGTCTTCAATTCAATTTGATTCCTCAAATTTTGCCTGTTTGACTGTTCACCCTTCCACGATTCTGTCTGAAAGAGCTCAGGGACAAAGCTCAGCTCTGAACCTATTAGTGGTATGTTCGGTAGTTCTTCTCCAGCATGCACATAGTTACAGATGATCCAACGCCAAACCCAGCATACAGTGGTTCTGAGAACTTGGCCTGAAATCTGTGGATGAGCTCCATTGTCTCAGAAACAGAGTGAAAGGACACAGATCCTCTGGCGTAATCCAGGTACACACCAATCCGTGATACACGAGCTGCACCCGGCAGATCTTTATCCATCTTATTGTGCCAGGTGGAGTATCCCGAGTCTGAGCATAGGAGGTTCCAGGATTTATCATTGTATCCCAGAAGGCTGTTTTGAGTTCTTGCCTTTGCGGCTAATGCTCTTGTAGGCAACTCCAATGGAAAATTCACCATTCCACTCTGCCTCCCAGTAATGCTGCA
>NW_015529352.1:0-675 GCF_001515645.1 Sinocyclocheilus grahami
AAAAAAAAATTCCAAGGTGGCATTATTTCATAAATTAACTGGCTTGGTATTTTAACTCATTAAGGCCAGTTTAAATGAATAGTTTCGGATTGAACTAAAAACAAAGATTTAACTTGACTTTTGGATGTATAAGATCAAGTGGATGTTTGACAGAGATCATTAATTGTGTGTGTGAATATTTTAGGCCTGTTCAGATGAGATCAAGAGCTTTTTTAGCTCCCTGGGAGAAGCACCTGTCTTCATTTAGGATCAGGACTTGAGATCAGAGAGGTTGTGTCTGAAACCAAAGGCTGCTAGCATGTGCCTCATTGCCTAGTCAGTCGGTAGAAGGAAATGAGGTACGTCCTACGGTTGGCTTCTAAAGTAACAAATTCAAGTGAGCTTTAGAGAATATTTAATAACTCCAGGGCTTTTTTTTCTTTGTAGAAATAGAATGTAAATGCAAAATAGCTCATTCAACTGTGCTATGAAATGACACCTTTCAAACTTAAACCAACTCCCAAAGTTAAATTTTGTGCCAAAATTGATAGTGCATTCAAAAATTGACCAGGTGGACGAATCTTAGTATGTAAGATGTAACATTTAACTGGTGAGCACCAAAAGCATGCTTTTCCACACCTTTGCAGATTGTAAGTTAAAGGGGTCCTATTATGCTTTTTCACTTTTTCAACTTTA
>NW_015529353.1:0-675 GCF_001515645.1 Sinocyclocheilus grahami
TATATATATATATGTAATATATCATATTTTATACAGCATCCATTTTCTGAGCCAGCTTCTTTAAGATTCAAATATTTGCATGCACCGTATGTACTAGTAACCTTCACTTGTATTGCAATGCAAATATATTGTTTCAAATAGATTTCGCTCATGCAGGCCTCTCTCTCTCACACTCTTTCTTTTTTCTGTCTCTGCCTGAAACAGTGCATGCTGGGAAGTCAAGTGGAATAGCTAGAGGTCAGGGACAAAGAGGGCACATGCTCAGTAATTGGGCAGATCTGTCCATTACCTCTATTCACAAAAAGGCATGGGTAGAAAGAGGGATCAAGGGAGATAAATAGTGGTAGAGAGAGAAAGATAGACAAAGCATGCATAAATGGAAGACAGTGGTTCTTCAAGAGGTGAGACTGAAAGGCTAAAATATATCAGAAACAAGAACTGCCATGGGGAGAGAAAGAGAATGGAGAGAGAAAAATAGTAAAGGAAGTAAAATTCACTCAAAAATGAAATTTCTGCCATTGTTTATTCACCATCATGTCGTTTGAAAACTGTATTACTTGGTCTCTTAAAGGAAATGTTTGTAAATCTATTGTAAATATTTTTTTTTTACTTTTTTGTTTGTGTTCCATATAAGAAAGAAAGTAATGTGTGTTTAAAATTATATGAATATGAATA
>NW_015529354.1:0-675 GCF_001515645.1 Sinocyclocheilus grahami
CAAGAGACAGTACAAACACATGCAGGAAAAAACTGTCATATGAGAGGGTATTTACAATTTTTTAACTGATGTGGAAATGACTATAATTAGATGTGAATTTAAAGGATGTGAGAGGCACATGTGTGCCATGATGGATGTTTTTACATAGACTGAAAGACCTCATGAATGTAACACACACATTGAAAGACACATAATTTGATGTTACAGGCTTGAACTCTTTGTATTTAGTTATGCATTAAATATAAGTAAATATAATATTTGATCAACTTCAGCTCCTCTGTAAAATCAACAAGGCCACAGAGCAATACTTAAGCTCAAAAGAAATCCATCCTGAACATTCAAGCTTAGCAGACATAGTTATTACGTCATTGTAAAAAAGTAAAAACATAAAATAAATAAATAAATAAAAACAACGGTGTGAAGATTCTTAAAACATTGACATATTGTCCATGCTCAATTGTATTGAATGTGCACTTGTAGTCTGCATAAAATCAAGCATGATGACAGTCATGACATAATTTTCATTTTGTATAAAATATTTCTTTAATGCCATCCTCGACAGCATCAACACAATGGAAAAAGAAAATAACTGGACGTCACTGATATGTTATAAGTCAAACACATTCATCGCGGTTCAGAAGCTGCTGTATTTGGCCAGGTCTTTTTTCATGTCGT
>NW_015529355.1:0-675 GCF_001515645.1 Sinocyclocheilus grahami
TGTTTGTCATTTTTATTTTATTTTATAATTTTTTTTTTTCAGTTTTAGTTTTAGTACATGTTTAAACTAAATGAAAATGAGAACACCCGGGGCACGATGCCCCCATCCTATAAAACTGTTTGTGCCTTAATGAACAAGGTGAAATGTTTTTGATGAGTCACTTCGATTAAAAATGTTCATTACCTACAAATGATGGATGCCTCTGTTTCCATAGGTCATGAAGCACAAGTCTGCCATAGCTATCCTACAATTCCTACAAATTCAAACAAGAAGTGTAAAGGAGAAAAACAGATAAAGCAAGAAAGAAAGATAATGGCACAGATAGAGAAAGAGACAAAGATCGAGGAGTAGCGGAAGTTTGCTCTTGTGTCTGTTCTTGAAGTGGATGTGTCGCATTTGACAGCCTGCCGCAGAGAGCGTGAGCTCATCTCTCCTGACAGCCCGGCGTTCCCGTCCTCTTCCTCAGGTGCTACAGATGGAAAGCCTGAAAGAATGGAGATGACTTACAAGACAGTTTGGAAGGGAGCATCAATATTTCATCACAACTGCGTTTACACTCGCAAACAAACAAAAAAGATTGCATGTGGAACTTTCCTGCGGCGCTCCCTCCTCTCCGTCTTTGTGAGCTTCTCTTTCTTGTCTGAACATTTGCTTTCAGACAGGTATGGGATTTTG
>NW_015529356.1:0-675 GCF_001515645.1 Sinocyclocheilus grahami
TTTTATCAGCTGTTTGGACTCTCTTTCTGACGGCACCCATTCACTTCCATTGGTGAGCCAATGATGCAATGCTACATTTCTCCAAATCTGATGAAGACACAAATTCATTCTAATCTTGCACGGCTTGGGGAGTAATGCTGGAAATGAGTTTATAAAGGTCGTTTTGAGTTTATTATAGTAAACTAAAACTGAAACCAAAACCACTCAAACAACAACTAAACATTGATGAAATAAATTAAATGTTAAAATAAAATATACAACTGAAATAAAGTACAATAAAGGGGAATACATTTTCATCTTCTGAGTGAACTTTTCCTCTAAAAACCTCCTAGAACAGCTGCTTCTTCACCTTCAACACATCTAAGCAGATTCTCATCCGTCTCTCCATCAGAAACTTTTACCGATGCAGTCAAACTAGCTGTAAACCCACTGAAGCCGCGTGAACAGCCCTGCAAACAGAGAACTAAACGCTTCCAGACTCGTCTCTCACTCCAAACGCTCTCTGCCAGGTGCCACATGTGCAAGGAAACCTCTCGTCTCGTCTCAGTCCATCGCTCAGAGTTCGTCAGAGCTGCTTCAGATCATAACCACCTTCAATCAATCATTATTTCAACTCTACCACAAAACTGCAAAACTCATGGAAATACAAATCAAAATGTAACCTGAAGAAAAAAC
>NW_015529357.1:0-675 GCF_001515645.1 Sinocyclocheilus grahami
TGTGTGAATTTCAAATGTGAAACAAATAAAATAAAATGTATAATAAATGTATAATTTAAAAAAAACTATTTTAAGTAATTAAAATATTAAAAGAATAATAATTAATAATAAATGATGGTATAATTATTTAGAATTTTATTTAAAAATAAAAAATATTTTGATCTTTGGCCATTAGGGGATGTGTGACCTTATGAATATTTGATAGTTGATGCACCATCCATTTTGTCTTGTCATCCTGATAATCATATTTATGCATTCTAGATTAGTGTCTTATGTGCCTGAAAAAACCCTCCCATTTGAGTTTCAATCTATTTTCATCTACATATATCGAAACAACTGCTAAAAATCTGTATCTTTGCCACACACCTGGTGGTGAGGAACTCAATGAGCTTGTTGGTTTTCTCATCTGATTCTGTGGAGGACTCGTCCAGCTCCTCCAGGTCAGCAGTGATTTGTGGCAGGTTTCCGATGCTTCCTCCCAGGCTAACACTAGAGGAGGTGGAGGACGAGCTTAGTCCGGAATCCGCCACTGGTGATGTCTGCCACTCCCGCAGAAAGTTGAACCCCCCTGTTCAGACGAGAGTGTGGTTTAGTTACGCAATGCATGCAGGTTATAAACAGTACAGCAAATCTGTAAATACTTAAACATTTTTCTTTTCTTATTATTGTGTCTGC
>NW_015529358.1:0-675 GCF_001515645.1 Sinocyclocheilus grahami
GCATGTTTCAGACCTTCAGTTCAACGTTCACATTTCTGCAGTTGTCTATTGTGTTTTACGGCAAAACAAAACATGTAGTCATGATCTGGACAGAACATTCGGGCTCCCAGCACTTCCAGCATCTCCAGCACAATTCTGTGTCAGAACTGAAGTTGATGAGTTTATGAGCCAGCAGAGGGCAGGACTGACCCACTGAAGCCTCTGTCACTTACTCCTGCCCTGAACTTCATCAATAAATCACTTGCTACCGGATACTCAAGCACATTATTAGTTGAGGATTGCGGGGGCACTTAAACTGGAAAGCGTGGAAATTGGGTTCACTTTGACAAGAAGAGCGGGAGTATCATGGTGCATATTGTCTGCTGTGTGAAAGTACGAGTCTGTGATGAGCATGAGCATATATCAGGGTTCACATGGTCATGGTAAATTGCCAATTTCAATTTTAATCGTAATTTGCAAGCCTGGAAAATATCAATATTAAAGTAAATATACAGTATTGTCAAAGCCCATTATGACTGGTCTGCTTCTCCTAAAATCTGCACTTCACCATTAATTATCTAATGTATTATACATATATATTGCTATATGAACTTCTATAGCTTCTCTTTTTCACTCACTGAAGACAGTAAGTTTTAATGTAATCTAGCATTTGTATAGTTCGAATATATATATATA
>NW_015529359.1:0-675 GCF_001515645.1 Sinocyclocheilus grahami
TCCAATGATCCAATCGTTTTCCAATGGATAATATCAAATCTTGAATTTCTCTCAGAAACATGCCACTTTTTGAATGTAAATTTGATTTCAAATGAGGTTTCATGTTCATTTCAACAATAAGAGTTTCAAGCATTTTGGTGTATTGGATGCAAGCCTCTAGAAGAGAGCTTAGAAAACTGCATGAGATATTGGTGAAAAGTGACAGCAGTGTGAATGTATCACTCTGAATGTTTTTGGGATGAATGGCACATTGGTACTCCTAGCTTAGCTTCGACTGGATATGTGCCCAAGCCTCTGGGAACCCATCACACCCTGGCAAATGTGTGACACTCTGGCACAGATATGCCCATCCATGTGCCCGCATCCTACTGGAATTGGGCTCCCGGTTGAGAAGGGATCTAAGCAATGATGCTCTAACTATTGTGTGGGTGTGTGTACATGAGCGTGGAAAAGTAGAATAATACTGCGACACGGAAAGTAAGAACTGTCGACTTTACTGAGAATTGGTGCATCTCTCCAACAGAGAAATAATATCAACTCCCCACATGCCATTCCCGAACTCTCTACACACAGATTTTGTCTGTGTCACTCTGCTGAGAGGGCACTTTCTCATAGCTCATTAGGAACAGTGGGGCCGCTCTCTTTCTCTCTCTCTCTCTCTCTCTCTCTCTCTCT
>NW_015529360.1:0-675 GCF_001515645.1 Sinocyclocheilus grahami
TTGTTTTTGAAAGACGTCTCTTCTGCTCATCGGATATGTTAAATTGATGCAAAGTAATAGTAAAGACTTACATTGTTAGAAAAGATTTCTATTTTGAATATATGATGTTCTTTTTAACGTTTCATTGTAAAGGTCAAAGAAAAGATGCAAATGGTCATGAAAACTCTATTCGGACACGGTGACTGCGCTGATACGAGCGAGACTGACCTGTGCTGGAGTTTCTTGCGGTTCACACACATCGCTCTCTGATATCCCTGAGCCACACACACTTTATGACGACTGCACTTCACCTTCTGACACGGATCCTTGGTGGTGTCCAGACCTGCAAAAGACCACCGTCAGACCCGGGAGAACTCAACAAGTGCATGCAAAATGCTTACAGTGTAATGAAAGATTAAATGTTTTTACATGCAGAAAACTGAAATATGAAAAATCACATTTCACTTTGGAGGACAAAGCAGCATTTGATTTTTATCTGCGGTTATTCCACATCTTTTAACAAATGGATTTTCATGAGATTTTCAGCTGTTTGTGATGCATGTGGATAAAACTCTTGAAAATTACAGACAGAGCGTGTAACTATCTTTTATTTTTAGTTAAAGTTTTATGTATTTATTTGCTTTTGTTCTTTTTATTAGATATTCTATATATTTTGATTTAGCCGTAATTTTTTTT
>NW_015529361.1:0-675 GCF_001515645.1 Sinocyclocheilus grahami
AGCACTCCAGTCCATCAGTTAACATCTGGAGAAGACTAAAGCTGCGTGTTTGTAAATAACAAATCCATCATAGAGGCGTTAATGTCTTGATGGATTGGTTGAGTTTTCAGCAAATTTTTATTTTTGGATGAACTCTTCCTTTAACCACAGACCGTGTTTGAGTCTTTTAACCAAAAACCTATTAAAAAAACCCCTTTGACTTCAGAACGATGTTACCAAAAGTGCTAAAATCCTCCTATCCGGGGTTTTGGCTTCCTGCATTTCATGGGCTCTTTAAACATAAACAGACTGTATGTCTGAATGACACACCGAGCGCCCAGCATCGCTGAGAGATCATCCCTGCATGCCACCTTACAGGGGAAGCTGCAGCGTATCACGTGACCCTCGAGCACCAGGGGGCGTCACTGTCCTGAGAATCAGCCCCACAAACGCTGATCTGACTCTGACCATATGCTGCAGCTCTCCTTGCGATCAGGGCTTCTGTGAGCATCTTCATGTCATGCTTTCATGGGTGTGTGTTTGCTCTGAAGCGTGTCCCATTTGTGTTTGGCCATCTCCTGTGACCGTCGTGAGGCCGTGTTGGATATGCTCTGTGTGTTCAGTGAACACAACAGCTCATGTTTATCATGTGCAGACTGCTTATGTAGCTGTAATCAATTACCACTGGCATTGTAT
>NW_015529362.1:0-675 GCF_001515645.1 Sinocyclocheilus grahami
ATTTTAGTTCATAGTTACAAGACACTTACAATACATAGTGCCAAGCAAGCATGTCTTCTGCTTTTCACACAAACCATTCAAAAAGAAGGTTAATGGGAAAACTCTGCATTACAGGTTACAATAAAACAATTTAAATTAATCAACTGAATCGGATTTATTTCCTTTTATGTCCATTAAAAACTAGATTTGGAATTACTGTATAGTTGAGTTTTAAACCAGTAAGGCACTTGGTAAACACTTTGCCATTCAAATCATTTTTAAATGATTAGGTACAAATACAGTGGTGCATTATTGTCAGGCAGTGCAGTGGTTAATTTGTTAATAATCACACATTTCCTCCATTTGTTCTTCTCCAGAGCCATATCTGATATCTCTGAGAATGATTATGAACATTACATGTTATTCATGCTTATTCTTTCTTCTTATTGTTGCCATTCTTGACTCTCTTGGCGAGACCAATGGCATCCAAGTGAAGATTCCGGTTCAGGATGACAGAACCACACGTCAGCGCTCCTGTCAGCGCTCCAGCAAATCCACACAACATTACATCCTGACCTGTAAGCAAAGTACAGATTTGAAAGAGAAAGGGGATAAACCAGAGCACTTTGCCCATTCATTCTTCTAAACATTAGGTACCATCAGCTAAAACAAATACAAACAATGTAAGGCATGGAA
>NW_015529363.1:0-675 GCF_001515645.1 Sinocyclocheilus grahami
CCATGTAAAATATTATTATTTCCAAATAACTATATATCTAAATATATATGAAAGGTACATTTAAATATTCTAATATTCTAAGATCTAATATTATAGAAAATAAAAAAGATCTAACTAATACCAACCCAATCTGTAGTTAATTATTATTATTGGTGACTGATAGTTGAGCATCACTATTGCCATCAGTTTGTGGTATCAAAATTATTATTTCTTTTTAGAAAATATTTTTTTCATTATTTTCACCTACCAGTTGCAAATCCCTATTATTTAAATTGAAAGAGGGACCTGAGCCATTATTGATGTTAATAGACCAGAATATCATAGACATTTATGGGTTGAACTCTTTTGACTTAAGCCCGTAAGGTACTCTGTAGCAACCACCCAGCAGTCCATTAAAATCCACTCAGTCACTTAACCTCATAGCAACACCCTGGTAACCTTGAGATGAGTTCTACAGAGGCAAGTACCACTCACGTTTTCTTTAGCACTTGCAATATAATTGTAGCACTTGCAATATAATTATAATTGCAATTGTTTATAATTTATTGTTTCAATCCTTAACTGTTTGGATAAAAGCATCTGCATCTGTAGTTGTAGCCTCATAATTGCTCTCAGAACAGCTCTTAGAGGCAGTCTCTTACTTTACAGCTTGCATGAAGCATTGGTCACAGATGG
>NW_015529364.1:0-675 GCF_001515645.1 Sinocyclocheilus grahami
AGTGATGGCCATGAATAGTGATCTGACCAACTTTGGGGTCACTAGGACCAACTCTATAGCGCCACCACCAGTTAAAAAATTCAACATTGAAATAGCAATAACTCCTGAACCTCTAATTCTAGACAAATGAAACTTAGTACACCTGATTCCACTCTTCATGGCGATCACATTCCATAGCTTACATTAAGACTCCACCCATTACAGTAGCGGCCATTTTGAAAAGTACAGTAAATAGTCTATTCCGTACTACTCCTTCAAAATTGATCAAATTCTTCCCAAAATGGCTCAGATGATCTTTGCACTGAGCTGCACAGACATGACAGAACCAATTTTTTTGATTCATCATTGTTCAAAAGTTATGATGTTGTGAACTTAACAAGGTTCACCTGTGATTGGTTTAGAGGCTGTATCTTGGGCAAACTTTGATCAATCAAAACCAATATTGGTACGCTTCATCAACACCTTGATCTGAGGGCCCAAGCCAAAGTTGGGAAGAGCGCCACCTATGGGTCGTGAGATACCAAAAATGCACATTTTAGCTTATAACTTTTGAACAATTAGTCAGAAAAAAAGTGTAACGCCGAATCTGTGGATGTCAATTTTGCCAGGATTGATTAAACAACCTGTCCACCATTTTGAAATTTGTCATAAATTGCTATATCTTTTGAACCATTG
>NW_015529365.1:0-675 GCF_001515645.1 Sinocyclocheilus grahami
AATGGTATGACACTCTATATTTAATCTCAAATTATTTGAATATTTTTTTCTACAATTAACAAATTCATTGTATTATTAAAATATTACATGAAATGTCTGTAGTTTTATTTTACTTAATTTAAATATAAAATTATATTCAAAACAAACTAGAAGGTAAAATTGTGCTTAAAATGGTGAAGAACTCAGAGCATATTAAGCTCTTTTTTCTTATACAAATTTGTAAATTTTAACCTAAAATCTTAAGAAATAATAATAATAATAAAACTGTCAATTACTTATACTGTACATGCATATGTGCATAGCCTTCAGGACATTGAATACTAACTAGATTGACTAGACTGGAAAATTTAAAATTTTTTCAATTACAGTTATCAGAGAATTCAGAATTCAGAAGCAAACAATCACACACTCAAACACATTCAGTTGAGGATTCATTAGCAGGCTACAGGATACAGTGAGTGCAATAAAGCAGCTGTGGCAGTGTTGAGTGAATGATAGTTCTCTATAACGTGGCTCAGATGAGGGGCACAGAAGATATCTACAAGCAGATTTAAAACCCCAATCTCACGCACGCATGTACGCGCAGCTTGCGCCACCCCTCGCCTACTGAAGCGTGAGCTATTGAAGCGTCACCTCCGCCTTCCATTTCCCTCATAAGATGAGAAATGGTATCTC
>NW_015529366.1:0-675 GCF_001515645.1 Sinocyclocheilus grahami
TTTTTTTTTTTTTTGTGAGAGTGACATGCTGACCTTCAGATTTGCATTGCACAGCATTTTTCTCAGTTCTCACAAGACAATCTGTTTTTCATTGTTCTTTAAGGGCAAGCACTGCATCCTGGATGTCTCAGGCAATGCCATCAAACGACTCCAGTTAGCACAGCTCTACACCATTGCGGTGTTTGTGAAACCCAAATCAGTGGAGAATATTTTGTATGTTATTTTTACTATTGTATCAAAGGCTCATCAAACACAATAAATGCTAAAGCTTGATTATCTTTGACTGATTGGCACTAGTAATGTGTCCTCTGTGTCCTTCACAGAGAGATGAATAAGAGATTGATGGAGGAGCAAGGCAGGAAGACTTATGACCGAGCCATGAAACTGGAGCAGGAATTCCTAGAGCACTTCACCGGTGAGAACGATAGAGTAAACTTACCCACATCCCAGTCAGCTGTAACCTTTCTGCTTAGTCATTTTTTTAACGTATACCTGTCCTGCAACGAAGCCATGCCCTGCTTTTAAAGTATTTTGACACACGCATCCAATTTTTCATTCCATTCCAGTATTCATTTATAGGAATGGATCACTAAATGAAAATTCTGTTATCATCTGCTCAGCCTTATGTCATTCCAAACCTGTACAACATTCTTCTGTGTAACATAAAGAATATAT
>NW_015529367.1:0-675 GCF_001515645.1 Sinocyclocheilus grahami
CTTATATAAAAAATGTGTATTGCCATCCTGTTCCAACCGAAGTGATTTGAACGGACCTGACATCGTAATTAAGACTTCCTAGCTCAAAACTTCCCAGGAGGACTTAAAGGCACTTCTTCTCTCCCCAGGGTCGAGATCCCTCAAATAGGCCTGTGTCTGCACCTCTTGAGGCAGCTGATGGAAGTCTGTACATCCCCAGTCCCACAGCGGAGGATGCAGGGGTTTATGTGTGCACCGCCACCAGTGCTGTGGGCTACACCAGCAGAGAGATGCATCTGAGTGTTAACAGTGAGGAATATATGGATGATTTACTAAAAAAATTTAGTGTAGAAGTATTTTCTGAGTCTCTCATTTTAATAGGCAAACCAAGAATTGTTGGTGCTGACGGGTCACAAGCAATGGTTAAAATGGCAGCTGAGGTTGGATCAGAGGTCATCCTTCCATGTGAAGTTCATGGAAGACCTACACCTCCAGTGACTTGGAGCAGAAATGGGCAACCGATACCTCCCGTCACAGCCTGGTAGGAAAATAAAAATCAGTCCTGTTGTACCTGTCATAAACCATATTGATTATATAAATTCACGAAGACACCTAACATAAACTATCGTTCATACATTTATATAACTACATGCTTCTTAAGCAACAAATCAGCATATTAGAATGATTTCTGAAGGA
>NW_015529368.1:0-675 GCF_001515645.1 Sinocyclocheilus grahami
ATATATATATAGGCCTATATACTACACACCTGTAAACCTACCTATAAATGAGAATAAACGTGGGCGTGCCCTCAGCTTTAATGGTTTTTTCTAAAATACTATAAATAAACATATCATTTAATTGTTCAAAATAACAAAAAACGGTGAAATCTAATCATATAATAGTAATAAATAGCATTATATATAATATTATTATATATTAAGTAATACAATTAAATAAAATAAAAAGAATCATACATCATTCGTTTTTTATTACGCGATCATTACTACATAATGCCATAATTCGATCATTACTACGCCCCAGGGGCAGAGCCATAGACAGACTCTCTACGGCTCTGGCCAGGGGCCACCGCAAGCATTACGCAAACGCACTTCCGGACATGCGTTATTGCGTTTTCGCACGTTAGCGACACCAACATGGCGATGACAATAAGCCAAAATGATGTTCAGGTGCAACAGAAAGAAGGAGAGGAGGATGATCAATCGATATCTAGATCTGACAGGTGAGTAGATGAAGTGTCTATCGAGCTCAGCTAGTGTGATCAGTACGTGATCCGGTTGACAGATAAAGGGCAGTGTTGTGTTGTTCAGTGGCAACAGTTCAGCGAGAGTCGAGAGTGTTTACACAGTGTATCTGCTTCTGTTGGTCTTATTTTGGTTGGTGAATGTCTAGAA
>NW_015529369.1:0-674 GCF_001515645.1 Sinocyclocheilus grahami
ATTTTTTTTTTAAGTTCTTTATCCCCCTTGTTGTTTCTTGTAAAATCTTAATATTTGTACACAGACAACTTCTGCTTTGACCTCAGGGGAATTGAGTTGGAGAATGCGTTCATGTATAATAGTTATTTCACGGCTGTAGCTCATTTTTAATAGCTTAAATTCATCCCCGGTCTATTCATAATATGCCTGCAACAGAAATCCTTTGAATTAGTTTGAATTTCATAATTCATCAATTTTAGATAATGTTTTGTTTAAAGCTGTGGAGCAAAAAAAGTACAGCAAAATTTTTCTAAAATTGTAGTTAAATTACAGATATACCTTATGTCAAAACTTTTAGGTAATTAAAGGCAAAAACAGAGGCAAAATAATTGATTTTTAAAAGTGCACCTTTCAAAGCATTTTAAATTGACTTTTGAAAACATGAGTTTTTTCATATTTGTAATGCAAAACCTTAAAGAAACCCGTCAAAAATCATATTTATCATTGTTCTGACTCTATGCAAAGACTCTCGGACACAGCAAATATTATACGGAAACCAATGATTTTACAGTGGTTTGATATTTGAATATCGATTTTTAGACTAATCATGAACCGTGTTGACTCAAGTTCACACACATAATGGTTATTTAAAAAACCCATTACTTGTACTTTGAGCATATAAATGCAGCTTTGGT
>NW_015529370.1:0-674 GCF_001515645.1 Sinocyclocheilus grahami
AAAAACCATTACGCCTATGGAGAGTCCCCACAAGGATAACTGACCAGACGTGTGTTAGTTTTTTTTAAGCTCCACAGTTGCGTGTATGGCCTCTGGAATATAATTTAGCGCAAATGGTATTTTAAATAACCATATTCCTGCCACAGAGTTTCTCCAATTATACTTCTCATCTTCTAGCTGCATCTTTACATTTAGTACTGCCGGCAGTTGTAATATTGAAAGCCGCTTTTTATAATCATTTCTGTAGCTACAAAGTGTTTGTGTAAAAGTCCATTAGCAAATAATGTCTGAGTTGTCATAGTGTCTTTGTTGATGTTTGTGCATTTCTGATGCTTATAATACTCTTAAATGGAGACATGCGTTCAAGGGTCTGTGTGGCTCTGTTCATGTAGGCAGCATCTGTGATGTTAAACTGGGCCAGTGTGTCACTGTATTGTAATGGATGATGTAAAGTTCTCTATCAAAGAGCGCTGTGTGTCTGGAACAGAAGGCCATTGATATAGAAAGAGTGTGTCTCAGCCTATCATTATAAAGATATTATTTCGTATGATCCACTATCCGTTTCTTTCAGTAAATGACAACTTTATGATATATGTTTCAGGTCAGCAATAATTAGTCTCTTATGCTCACCAAGGCTACATTTATCTGATCACATATACATATATATATATATA
>NW_015529371.1:0-674 GCF_001515645.1 Sinocyclocheilus grahami
AACAATTTTTATGGTTTCTCTTAAAACATGAAATATATGCTGCCATGACTCCCAGCTGAAATGTTATTGTTATGGTGCCCGATGAATCCAGTATCTGTCCATTCACAGAATAGGTCATCACATGCTTTCTCGACGGGAGGTTACAAAGAGCTGCAACTGGTATGAGGAAATCTGCACTAATGAAAGACACACTAGAGTTCACTAAAATCTGACCCTCCACACGTTCAATCACTCTTCTCACATACAACACCAGAAGTCCCCAGCCAGTGCTTGCCACATCATTCATTTATTTTAGTATTATGTAACTGTTATTGGTTTTGTCAGTTTGAGGGCACACGGGTAGCACAGCTGACTTTTGGCTCCAACATAAGCTACATTCCGCCTCCTGGATCACTGCATTGGTTCCATCTTAATGAGTCAGTAGAATCCTCCCAAGTTTATTGATCTGTCATGACAACTCTCAGAGAGATTGACATGGTAATGGAATTGGCAATGATAATGTATTAGGTCTTGGCGGAACAGATCTGCTGCTGCTGTTGATTATTGCTGCTGCTGCAGAGGAAGTACAGAGACTTGCTACTGCCAATACATTCACAGACTGCTGCTGCACATATACCATACATGAAATTGCCCCATAGCAGATCTATACAGGTGGAGCTGGGGAAGGTGGAGGG
>NW_015529372.1:0-674 GCF_001515645.1 Sinocyclocheilus grahami
AGCATTGCGTTAGCAGCGCAAAAGGTTGTGGGTTTGATTCCCAGGAAAAACACATACTGGTAAAAAATGTGTAGACTGAATGCACTGTAAGTCACTTGGGATGAAAGTGTTTGCTTTAATGCATAAAATATTAAATTAATTAATTAATTAAACTAAACCATTACTTGAAGTAAAAGCATTTCTCTAAATAAGCTCAAACTAAAAACTAGAATTTAATAAATAATATAGACACATTTGGAAAAAAGACAAAACAAAATGACTCAAACTTGATTTAAAATTCAAATTAAAGCAGAAACAAAAAATCCCAATTTCATTGGTAGTTTTAATGGTGTTTAGAAACTCCAAACACCTAAAAGAATGAGTATTTTCATTATGTGATCTAAAATGACCAAATGCATGTTACAAAGAAATAATGCGCCAAATGATCTTTCAAGAGTTTTAAGTTGTCGCTCTGTGAGAAACTGAAAGAATGGTCTTGATGTGTCTGTCTCGTTCGTCTCTCCAGCACTGCCAGTAACTCAAACCGGAGTTCGCCTGCCTGCTCTCCGGTTCTGCGGAAGCGCTGTCGCTCTCCCATTCTGCAGAACGTCGAGACGGACACCATGGTGGAGAAAGGCTCAGAGCAGTCCGACACCTCCAAGTCCCCCTCCACCCCTGAGCAGCTGGTCACTCGC
>NW_015529373.1:0-674 GCF_001515645.1 Sinocyclocheilus grahami
TATATAATATTATTTTAATGGCAACTAATGAGACATACTATTTCTCAAATCAACATTTTACACAGACAAAAGGTGATTTTAGCACAAAAATAAAGAGCTAATGACTTAATCGGCAAAAGAGACATGGCTACCAGTTGATTATCAGTCTGGTCCATATATCAATCTGTCAAGAATTTGATTTCATATGTATTAAAATATGAAATTCTTTACAAATATTCGCCGTGCACTATTTTACTGCCAATTTCTGGTAAACACAATTCAAATTGTTAGAGATATAAATGGCATAGATGATAAACGTTTAGGATGAAAAATGTCTCCTTTAATTAAAGTTTTTAATTAAGAGATATTTATAAATAATATAACAGAATAGCAACCAATGTAGACTGATGCACAGAGACCAACAGCAGAAACGGGAAGTTATCTGTACCCATGACCCATGTACAAACATATTGGCAGCAGCTTTACCATTAATTTTCATGGTGGTGATTATTATTGTGGTGTGGTACATATGGAGAAAATGAAGTTTTTCCACTAAAAGTATTCATATCAGATAGAACCTAATGCAGATATATTTCAATGTTCTATTTGTGATTTTGTTGATTATTTAGAAAAAATATTTCAATTACACTATGATTCTGATATTCTTTAGCCTTGCAATATCGGTCATATAGTGC
>NW_015529374.1:0-674 GCF_001515645.1 Sinocyclocheilus grahami
TAACTACTGGCAGCTCATGCAGCACAGCTATCATGCCAGTCATGGTCTAAAAATAATATCCACCGGACTAGCTGTGTTCAAATGAGTTTGCAGGAAAATACGTAGTTATTTAGGAAAGATGTAAAAACACTGATTCTAATCAGGATCATTTATGGCAAAATGCAGTTGGAAAAACTGCATTTCCTGTAGCAGATCTGTATGCCACAGACATACGTTTTTAAACCATCTTTAGGGGGCTTCATATTATCTGAATTGCTTCATTCTTGAGAAATCACAAAATAAATGATAACCAATATGCCACAGTCACTGATAAACATATATGGATTAATAATGCTGACAATAAAATAGCTAAACTAAAAGCACATGAAAGTATTGTGAAAAAAAATCTAAAGCTAAAATTATTAGCTTTTAATAAAATAAAATAAAATAAATAAAGACGGACAACTCAAAAAAATTAACAAAAAAGTCAGATTCAAACCTATGTATTGTAGAAAACATCTATTGTATTGTATTTTAGTTTTTTTTGGTAGAATGTGAGAAACCGTAACAAAGACACAAAAAGAGAGAAAGACACAGAGCATGTATGTAAATTTTGATATTCTCTATGTATGTTCCAGACAAGATGTCGAATTGAATGAATATGAATATGAATTGTGTGACATCAAACAGGTGAA
>NW_015529375.1:0-674 GCF_001515645.1 Sinocyclocheilus grahami
TTTTTTTTTTGTGGAGTCATATATTTTCCCTAAACATAACCATGTTCTTGAGGAGCCAAGCTCATGAATGAGCTTAAACACTCCTGTTTTTGAGGTATATAGATCATAGCCTTTCAACTATTTAAAGAATCAGGAGGAAGAGAGCTGATGGTTATAAATCCAAGCCATAAAAGTTGCTTTTGGTCTGTGTATAAAAGTCTGTTTGAGGCTCCTTAAAAAGCACTTGTAAAGTATCAGATTGAAAATGCTGGTTTAGCTTCTGCTTTAATAACTAAAGTCCATATTAATGGCAGAAAGGTATGATGCATTTGGCTTGATTCTGATGTACTGTACTTCATGAGATACAGGCGTGTGCAAAGCGGTGACTTCACTGTTCTTGCTTCTGCTTTATTGTTCTGTACAATTTTAGTATGAAAAAATATATACATTTAGTTTGCTTTGGAATTATTGAGGAGATGTGTGAATAAAGTGTTTGGTTACTGGTGTGTGTATGCACTTGTGTAGTTCTTCACAGGGTTTACATTTTGCTGTCCTAGAGAAAACTGGTGGCTTCTGGATTGCGTTAAAGCTTTAGAACTTTGAACTGTTATTTGAGCATTTAAAACTCTTTGACCAAAACAGGTCTCCACACAAGCTGGTTAATTACACATTCTCAATTTCTTCATGGCCTCTAT
>NW_015529376.1:0-674 GCF_001515645.1 Sinocyclocheilus grahami
AGTAATGTTTTGGGGCTGTCGCTGGGCAACACGGATTTTCAACTATATATCAACAATATATAGTGTCATATAGTGTTTTTCAGAAAGGGACAAGCCCAGACTGGTTCTATGGCTGTTTTGCCACCGCCTGCAGAGGTATAAAGCTTGAAACGGTGGTGCCAGGCCTCCTGTGGACATGTGGTTTATAAGCAGAGGTGTTGCATGCATCCTCCCATGCACCATGTGTTCTTCCGATGCCGGGCTCAAGGTTTCACACTCTCAGCCTGACCCGACTGCACCACCCACTCACGGGAACTTGGTGCTTCCAGGTGGCTCTCTCAGTGCCTGACAAGTCTGGGATGTTGCACGCCAACTGCAGTCTACGTGAGACTCCAAAGGTCTACGTTTGCTGTTGAAGTCGGTAGCGTGTTGACCTACTGCTCTCAGAGCCGTAGTAGCTAATTGATTAAACGTGAGAGCCTGCTGGGACTGTGCTTGACTTGCACTTTTGCTCGAGTGCAGTAATATTTAGAGGTTTGAAAATTGTTGTGACGTTCCATCAATGACATGGAAAATGAGAGTGCACATTTTCTGCTTTCAGCAAAACCTGTGTTCCACAGGTTTAATGGTGTTGATGCAATATGCAGCAGTTTTTTTGTATTCTTAGTAGACTATAGTATATGTAGTTGAGCAGT
>NW_015529377.1:0-674 GCF_001515645.1 Sinocyclocheilus grahami
CCGCAGAGAAATAAAGAGAGACGCCATGAGAGCGGGCCGCAGAACAAAGACAGCACGTTACCGAAGACAAAACGGCCCTGACATTACAGCATTCTGCCGCTAATTCTCCTGACTCGTCCTGTCACAAACCACCAAGATGAATCCAGCTCCGGAGCCACTGTAAAGCAATTACAGAAGCTCCTCCAACAGCGCAGCCCTAGATCGGAGTTCATTAAACACAATGATGCGCCGCTGCCCGTGCACACTTCAGCCGCCGTCTAGTTAGGAAGACTTCTATAATTATGCCGACTGCTGCTTTTTCCCACTGGTGCCTGTGCCGATGAAGGTTACGGCAATTAACAGCCTCACACACCGCCTGACTTACAGGGGAGAACAAGGACGAACTCCAGCCTCGTTCAACTCCAACAACTCCAGAATGAATCACTGGGCCTGCTTGTGTCACATGGAGCTGTTTGATGAATATATCTGATTGTGACGGTCACTGTGGTGTGTGTAAGGAGTGTAAAATAGATAATTGATCATTGTCTCAATGATACGCAGCTGTTTTATCTCATATCATACCGTAAACACTCTCTCTTCTCCTTAAACAAAAAATGTAACTGGCAAGTCAGACAGTCATTAAAGCATATCCAGACCCACTCATCGTTTTAATCATACGCTAGATTTAATTATAT
>NW_015529378.1:0-674 GCF_001515645.1 Sinocyclocheilus grahami
GTAATTATATGTGTGCCAGGCTGTCTGGTGAAACACAGGCTGGGAGAGAGAGAGAAAGAGAGAGAGACCGAGAGAGAGAGTGAAAGCGAGATCGAGAGAGAGCCTCGGGCCTGGGTTGAGAGAAGGGAGGAGACGCTCTCAAAGCCCCATCCTTGTTATTTAATAGTCTGACAGACAGCCATGGCTCCACACTACCTTTTTGTTCTACATAGTCTGGGTGTTTAGTTTGTAATATTCTATGACAAGGTGGCTGAATTATACCTGAATAAACCTGAATGCTGCTAATCCAAAGCAGTTCATACATTTTAAACCCCTTTTTAATACCATTTCTGCATCACTAGTGTCACCAGACTGAATTAGGATTTGATATCATGAGGTTTTTCAAAACATAAACAAATGTACAGAGTAAGATTGTACAACACTTGATGATTATTTCCAACAGCTTTCCCCAAACACTTAGTTTTTCCGACATCAGTTCCCACAGTTGTTATCTCTGGTTAGACCTGCAGGCAGAAGTACAGTTATATCTGTCTTTGCTTTTATATGTGGCTTTTTCATAAGTCATATCCCACAGGCTTTTATCATTCACACCTACATGTACGGCTATTTTAAGAAAAGCATATTAACATACCACTCTTACTATTTCTGCAGTATATGAATTGTGTATGGAACAT
>NW_015529379.1:0-674 GCF_001515645.1 Sinocyclocheilus grahami
CCCCCCCCCCCCCCCCCCCCTTTATAACTGAGCTTATAAACCAGCTGTTGTCAATGAAAGAAAAGCTCTAAGGGCTTCTTGCAGAAATATTACAATAGAAGTAGGCCTAATTCTCATTTTGTTATATATTTTATTCAATATTTTTTTATTAATAATGATAACAACTCTCATGGGGTTGACTTAGCCAACTAGTATGCTAGCTGTTTATTTTTGCAGATTGTTCTTTGACCATTACCATTGATTCTGGGTCTTTACACACATCACAGGTGAGCTGATGGTTGTTTCTTGTAAAAATCTTGGGTCTATCAGAGTTCTGCCTCATATCAGATGTCATTATAACTCCCCAGGAGGCAGTTGTTGGTAGTGAGGTGGGAGGAATGAGTCAGTGTGGAACGGATGGTCCATTGTGATCTAAGGACTGCTAGAAAGAGTAATGAAACTCAGTCAAGCAGAGTTACCTTAATGTGAGGGATCTAATGGATGGAGACATTGGTGGCCAGTAGAGGCATCAGTGAGCAGTCCTTTCATTGCAAAAGATAGAATACAAGGAATTCCATCTCTTTGCATGAGGTTTTGGTCTCTCTTTTTTATCATCTTTTTTCCTTTAACCATCACTTTGTTTTTATCTTTCACACAGATCAGTATCAGAACACTGTATCATCAGTAACTTGCCA
>NW_015529380.1:0-674 GCF_001515645.1 Sinocyclocheilus grahami
TGAAAACATGACTGTCATCTGAGCAGAAATAGCTGTCATCTGAAATGCACCCTGAGAGAAAACGAACAAAAAACTATGGCAGAAATAGTGACATATCAAATAATACAACATAATGAGGCCGTTTCAAAATCCCACGATATTTACTCCAAAATAAACTCCTCACCGCAAGCCATCGGAAATGCTTGCTTTGTCATCTGCTGCACTATTAGCACCGCTACATACTTCGTCACTTCATAATGACTGATTGCGCATCATCGTTCACCACGTACGCACATTACAAGAATCACTCATTTCTAATATGTCACCTCTCATATTAAAACTCCAGAGATTTGTGACAGGAACGTGAAGGATCTGCCTTCAAATAAACTGCTCAGGGCAAACAGACCTCAACCTGGCTCATTTGAAAAACATGACACTGCTTACATTTTTTGCAAAACTCTAAAAACGTACCTATACATACAAATCTCTGTAATTTCCAGTTGAAAGGCAGTAAAACACCAACAACTTTTATTTGTTTTCACACAAATTATGAATATAGGGGCAGGTTATCAATAAATAAAGCCTTACTTTTCCAGGGTTCCTTGCACAATACAATGTTATGACCTTAAACACTTGTATCATAGTGCACGATTTGTATAATAATACATTTTGACATTTACATCACATAATCAGCT
>NW_015529381.1:0-674 GCF_001515645.1 Sinocyclocheilus grahami
GTTTAAAACTGCTCACACATCTTTTCAAAAGGTTGCAATGTTACAGCTTTATCGAGAGGGAGTTAACTGTGTACAAAACCGGTTGAATGGTTCGGTCACCTGCTTGCTATATATGGAATATAAACTGAAGCTGCAGTATCCCTTTTTCCACAAAAACCAGTTCATCTCTCGCCTGCGAACGATCGCTCGCCTAAAGTCATGATTGATTATAAAACCTACATAATTCATTGCTCTTCGACTGGTGTCCGCCATCCAGCATCGGCAGAAAAAAGGACACTGCAGGGCTTAGCAAATGCAGCGGATGCATTTGTGATGTTTAAGCCAATACAAAAGTAACATTTTATTCCAAACTATCATACAATCATACACCCAGTAACTACATAATCTGAAGAAGCAAGGCAGCTAATTCAGTTGAAAGGAGGATAAAAGCAGGGCTTGTTCCAGCTCATCATATGAGCTTCATTTGCATGCCCAGTTTTACTGTTTGCAATGTCAGAGCAGCAGCGGATTGACTATATTACATTAAGAATATCTGCTGCCCTTGTGCATATTTCATAAGAAACAAGCCCTGCTCCTATGCTTCGACGCGTCCCTATTTACAGTACAGGCAGGGTAGTTGAATCCTCTCTACTGAGGTAGTTAACCGACCCTTAAAAAGACAAGTTCTGAAAAGA
>NW_015529382.1:0-674 GCF_001515645.1 Sinocyclocheilus grahami
AAAAAAAAAATAGGCTTGTATTTTCAATCTGCTTTTTCCATGAGTTAAATCAGAACAGATTCTAGCCTTGCAAATGAATATCAGAATTAAAAACATGAAGAAAGCCAATGTTTCTTATCAAGCTTAAATTGAGCAAAATCAGTGTCTTTCCTACTTAACGGATAAAACGTTAAATAATCTAAATTTAAAAGATATAATACAAAGCAAAAGGAGAAGAAAAGCTATGCTGGTCAAGAAAATTTAGGAAAAAAAATTAAAGTGGAGGGATTTGGGTGACCTTAAGGGGTCAGAGAGATAGGCCTCTTCCTGTTAACCCTTCGGTGAACTCTGACCCCTGCTGCAGGCTGAATCTGTATGGGGGTGAACATGGAGCCAGAAAAGCACTGATGCATGAAAAACACGCTGGCAGAGATTTGTGATGACAAGGAGCCAACCCACATGTAGAAACTTTTATTTATTTTATTTTGTCTGCAGATTATTTTTTATACGTTTTAAACAAAGAGATACAATCGATAAAAATTGCCCCCAAAATGCCAAAAAACAACAACAAATAAACTGGTGATTTTGTTAAATTACTTGAAATGTTGCTTCTCTCAAATTCAAATGTCCTCTCTTTTTAGTCTCTAATTGTTTCATTTAATTTTAGGTCAAACAATTATTAATGACTAGATTAA
>NW_015529383.1:0-674 GCF_001515645.1 Sinocyclocheilus grahami
TCATCAAATGTCACTGCATGTCTTTGTCGAGAATAGTTTCCAGTTACCTTACAATAACTCAACAATAAATGAGGTGAGAACAGAGGTTAGAAATGACATCAGAGTTACTTAGGAGACAGAAAAACACACTGATGTGGATGAAAAGGCATTCAAATGCTGTGGTTTACCATATGCTGACAACACAAAACTCCTCCAGAGCACTTCAATGGTTAAACAAATCCCACGAGTGTCTGCATGCAACCTCTTGGCATAGGGTTGCTACATGACTAAATCAATATCGCCAAACAAACAAACTGTCTCCACAGAGATTAATCTAGAAAAAGTGCAATCCAAATTATGCTTGTCACGTGCAATAAATAAATATTTAACAGTGTTATACACTGTTAAAAGTACAAATATTGCATGTTGTCTGTCAATTAGTTTGAAGTCATTATATAGTAGCTGCATGCAAATCATTAAAAAATAATGAACATAATGCTATATATATTTAGGAATAGTAGTTAGCAATAGTAGGCATGTCAAAAAGCAAGACATGCTAACTTTGCAAAAGATATTTTATCTATCCACCATCAGTTCCAAAAAAAACAAATGCAGTAGTCCTGAGAAGTCAAATGGTGTAGCAGAGTATCTTTTTGATATTATTTAAAATCTTCTTTAAACACATTGTTCTGTTA
>NW_015529384.1:0-674 GCF_001515645.1 Sinocyclocheilus grahami
TTATTTAAATGGAATGCAAGACAAAACGTTATTTTGTGGTAAATCCCATTTAGGCTATTTTAACTAGCTACAAAAACAATATCATTATCAATGCATTGATATTTTATTAGATAACAGTTTATTCTTCTTTTTTTATATTATGCACGTCAGGCCAACATTTAAATGAAACAAAACAAAACAAACAAACAAAAAAACATGAAAAGCATACCGGTCAGCCCCAATAAAAGTAACCACTCTGTTATTACCGCAGTAACAGAGTTGTGCCTATTATTTAAATATGTGTTTGCTTTTTGTAATAATACTTACATTGTCAAGGCTTTGTCACAGCAGTCTACCAGAGAATGGAGACCCAGACACAGAATGGCCACAAGAGAGAGCAAAAAATAATACTGACTCAGGACTATGACTACAGAAAATACAAAAAATAATACAAAAAATAAGGCTTGAGAAAACTAGCAAAAATAAAGAGATGAACTAAATTAGACAAGAGGAGCACATGGCCAACACAAACAAAGCCATGTGCTCAAGCACAAAACAAACAAAGAAACACTGAACAGAGACATGACAGACAAGACTGTCAGGCCAGGCCCCTGACACACATTGCACTGGCTTTAGCTTTAGACTTGGACGTGAGTCACACCAGACACACCAGGCATACCTGTTTTGCACACGTC
>NW_015529385.1:0-674 GCF_001515645.1 Sinocyclocheilus grahami
CACACACACACACACACACACACACACATTTAAACTGTGCAGGTTTATTCATTTGATCTACCTAGATTAGTGGTCTTGAATGGTTAGATTTGTGACATCAAGTGAGCACAATACCACTGTTATGCATTGACATTATTTCTAAATAATAATTTAAAATTTGGTAAGCCGGTTTATTTTGCCTGTTTATAATCCTGATTAATATATGATTAGTTAAGTTTTATGTATGTATGTATGTATGTATGCATGTATGGACAGTGTGTATGTATTGATTGATTTATTTTGGTCAACAAAAATCATACAGGCTACTAATAGTCCATTGAAGAGTATACGTTTTTTTATAAATATAAATTAAAAAACAAAACAACAAAACAAACAAAATAATATTAATCAAAAATACAGATCCTGATTATTAATTACAATCAGGCGTTTAAATTATATATGTACATTACTGTAACTTTATTTTGAGTCAGGCAGAACTTTATCGTAATAAGCATCAGTTTATCAAGGATTGATTACTGCTGCCTTGCTGTTTCCGCATTTGACGGAATATTGGATATCGTAGTCCACTAACTACATCTGAACCGTTGAAAAGGGGCGTGTGTTAACCTTACAAAACTACAATACCCATAATGCATCGCACCACAAGCTTGCCGAATGTACGCCGGCTGACGACG
>NW_015529386.1:0-674 GCF_001515645.1 Sinocyclocheilus grahami
AAAAAAAAAAGATTGCATCTCACATTCCCTCTTTACCACTATGGATTAAAGAACGAATTAAAGCATGGTATATGACTGATAAAATAAAAACTGGTACTCACCTCAACATTGCCATCATAATTGTCAAAAAGGGCTGTAAGGTAATTGCTTACATTTCGTCCTGCATTTGGTACCACTGGTATTAAAATGATTCTTAACCTAAGAAAAGTTCAATATAAAATTAGCATAAACAAAACACTATTGCATTACAAGATAAAGTGAATTTTACTGTGGAAAATTAAAAAACTGATTCAAACCTCTCGTTATGGACGAGCAAGCAGGACAGTAGGACGAGAATTACTGTGGCTCCCGCTGTACACAGCACCAGTGACATCAGAGGCATGTTACCCGGATCTTCTGAGGAAAAGAGTTGCCGTTAAAGCCACTGCTGAATTGTTTTTTTCAATTAAGCCCAAACCTTTGCAAACATATGACGTTTATGGTTTAGTACAGTAAAAAAAAAAAAGTTTGTTTGTTAACTGACAGCGTACTACCCACACTTGCGGTCTTGGCCACTTGAGACTTTGCACTTAATAGGAAGATTTTACCAGCAGGTCTGAAAAATGCCAAATTTCAGTGCCCTTAATGCACTTCTGAGCAGTATTTGAGGCATCTTTTATGTGTATTTGGTAAAA
>NW_015529387.1:0-674 GCF_001515645.1 Sinocyclocheilus grahami
TTGTCTTTAATAAATGACACGAGTCCATACAGGGTTAAATATCTCCGTACGGAGAAGTCAATGACATGGTAACGGAGTTAATCATTTATAAAAAGTGTGCAGCAAGTGATCTGTACAGTGCTGCACCTTTACGTTTAAACAATGACGGCTACAGAACAGGTGTGTCTGAATAAAGCATCTCAATCATTTTCCCACCCATACCAGTTAAACCTCTCTGACAGAGCTAGCCGTGTATGTTTTCTTGACACACCACTAGATTACAAAGCTTACAAAAAGAAACATACCTGCCCGCATAGAGCCCTTCCTGGCCAGTCGAAGGAGTCCTTTTTTCTTTAAGATGAAACTACCGCCAATAAATATACTGGAACTTATAGCCAAAGCGAGGCCTATATAGAAATCGTACTTTCCTCTGTCTTGACCCATAGTGCTGTCGGTAGAGTTTCCTCTCGTCACATTGACATACACACACCAAAGATTCAGTCCAGAGGAACAATCCTGGCCTACTGCAAAACCTGGCAAGAAAAAAACATAAATTACAAATCATAATCTTGGAATTAAGTTCCAGTAAGTTCCTGGTTGGAAAAAAAAAAGCTTATACCATTTTTATAAGAAACACCACACACATTACAGCTCAAAAAATCTGAGGTTACATTCATGACAACACACACACACAC
>NW_015529388.1:0-674 GCF_001515645.1 Sinocyclocheilus grahami
ATATATATATATATATATATATATATATATATACATAATGACATTGAAATATCTTATTTAAAAATTGTTTAAAAATATTGTAAAATATAATTTGAATATAATGTATAGATTGTAATATAAATTACATTAAATATATATTCTTTATAATTATAATGTTCAATCCATTGCACTTTAAATGTGTATTCACGCAACGCTCCTTCAGCCCTGTGCACCAGAAAGGGGCGTGGTTTCGCGGACAACTGGGCGGGGCCTCGATGAGATCATCGGCGTAAACAGAAAAGATGGCGACGCCATACACGGGAGCTCGAGTTTTAGGGACAAACGCGGTTATTCCAGAGAGTTTCGCCAAGCAGTTAACCGGTTTACCTGCGGAATTATTAGAGCATATATTGTGCTTCCACGTTCTAAACCATATCGACATTTGCAACGTTTCCTGCACGTGCAAGAGGCTGCATGACGCGTGCCATGGCAGGGGAAAGGTCTGGGCGCATCAGCACAAGCTCAGGTGGCATACATTCAAAACATTTCTAAAGCTTGATACCTCCATTAACCACCAGTTAATCAAACCATAAGAGATATGTTTGATCGTTGATAGGTGGTTTAAGATGTGCATTCAGCGCGTGACTTGAGAGCTGTCAGGTCGTGTTCTCATTCTGATAAAATTATATATATAT
>NW_015529389.1:0-674 GCF_001515645.1 Sinocyclocheilus grahami
TTTTAAAGAGGATTACCCAAAGCTTAACAGGTTTTAAAACACCTAATCTAGAAAGAAAAAATAAAACACTTCACATAAGAGAGTCAGCTGGTTATGAGAGCTGTTATGGCAAGTTTTGCTCTTCAGGAGATTAGATTGAATAAAACTACTGTGATCACTATCAGCATAAATCCTACTATGCAGTACATTTTCATAATAAATTGTATAGCCTCAATTCTTAAAGAAGATGATTATAGTAATAGTATACATACTGTACATACAAAACTGTGTTAGCTAAACAGGGTCGAATAAAAAACACTTCTTGCCAAATCACAAGTCTATAATCTATAATATTGCTTCCTCCAGTGAAAAAATCCATCCAATGTTGCCTTCTCAAATCAAGATCCACTGACATATTTGTTTAAAACTGTTTTCATTTGTAAACTGTGCTTGATCTGTCCATATTTCTCTCCTGATTCAGACAAGACAACCTTTCACTGGAGAAAGCAATATTACGGATAGAGGACTCATATTTTAGCCGCAAGTAAGAGTTTGAAGTAAAAAAATGTCTTAATGAAGGATTTGTTCATTACAAACACACAGCATTTCACTTCACAAGATGTCAACTGATGGACTGGACTCATTTGGACTACTTGTGGATTATTGTGATGTTTTTTATCAGCTGTTTGGACTCA
>NW_015529390.1:0-673 GCF_001515645.1 Sinocyclocheilus grahami
TTCCAATCTGAAGGGAGCAATTCAAAGGGCACTGTAAATGCCATAGGGATTAAGGGAATTCCGTAGCATCATTGTAGTGGCTAGCTGTCCACTTTGGTGGCTGGACAAAAAAATTATGCTCACAGACCAACAACAAATTCCATTGTCAGCATTGATTGTTCCAAACTCGAAGTAACATTTATTACAATTAAAAAAATAGAAATAAAAATACACAAACATCTCAATAAAGGACTGCAAAGGTATAAAGTCGATTGGCGCTTTCACATCGAGTCAGAACGAAAGGTCAAATACTGTTCCTTCCTGTTTAGGCCACACTCTTAGGTGAAGTCACGTGTATTTTACCCCAGAGGCCTTGCCTCTTCAACTTGGCCACTAGATGGGGTCAACTCAGATAACACAGAAATAACAAAAAAGTCAACAAATTATCTTTGCATGAAACCTATTTTGGCTCTTACAATCACTTCACAGGAAGTGTAGAGGGCAATTTACATTCATTCATTCATTCATTCATTGTGGTTTGTAAATTGCTGTTTGTGGGTATAAAATGCATCAGACACATCAGTTACAGTGCAAATAGCATGATTATGGTTAAATAAAATCAAATCTAACCACATTTGGACAATTTAACCTTGAACCCCTTGATCACACTTTATTTTGATAGGCTTCATGTCTT
>NW_015529391.1:0-673 GCF_001515645.1 Sinocyclocheilus grahami
TGGGAAACAATTAGTCCTGTTGTTATGTTAACATTATGGTGATACTCTTGAGCATCAGCGACTTCATAAAACCAAAGAGTAAGTCTAATTTCTGAAGCAGCACTATGAGGACACACACGTGAGGTCAGGACTTCCTCAGAGCGTCCGTCTATCTACTCAAGGTCAAACACAAACTCTTCTGGATGTATTTTAGCATGCGGCGCCCCCATCATTCACTGTAAAGCCTAAAACCCACCCCAAAATCCCCGCCGTCCCTGGATCCCTCTCTCTGAACACGCACCTGTCCGCTCCAGTGAGCCGAGGAGGTCAGCAGGTCAACACCTAGCTGCCATGTCCGCTGTCACACGGCTGCAGAGGGCAGTCAGGGGCAAAGCCATGCCAGGTGAAGCTACTCCAACACTTTCACTGCTCTGCATGTTTTCAGGGGTGTTTTTTTTTCTCAAGCTTGTTTTTTTGAGAGACCAGAGATATAGGACAATGAAGTGCAATAATTGACTCAATTCGACTTCTAAAGGAGCGTCTCAACATGATGGCATCTACAACAATCATAAATGCATCATATACTGAGGAAATAAATTAGTGCAGAGGAAAACAAACCCTTCTCACCATATTCACCATGCTCACACAAACAAAATCGCCTTAAAGTTGTTCAATGGGTGCAATTGTAGTCAAC
>NW_015529392.1:0-673 GCF_001515645.1 Sinocyclocheilus grahami
CAGATGATGCATACATCTCAATTTCACAAAATTGACCCTTAGGACTGGTTTTGTGCTCCAGGGTCACAAATCAGTAAAGATTTGGTTTTAGAGGTTTAGAAATTCACATCAAATATGATGCAGTAGCTTTATAGGGTTAAACACTGATGTCTGCTGTGTTTGTGCAGGTGAAGGCGGAGTTCAGTAAGAAGACGGTGATGGTCAGTGTGGACGGGACCGAATCGGACCGCACACACACTAAAGGACACACGCTAGACGTGGAGGGGAAGTTGTACATCGGCGGACTTCCGGCCACATACACCGCCAGGAGAATCGGAAACGTAATTGCTCTCCACCAAACATGTCGTGCTCAATAAACGTGTCAGAAACAGGGTTCCCACGGGTCCTTGAAACGCACGTTTTACGCGTTGCGTTAACTGTTTCTCGCGTGAGCTACTTTGTGTTGCATATGGCAAGCCAAAAGGGTCAGAATTAAATTTATGTTGTTAAATACGGCGTCTGCTATCAGGACGATGTATTTGACGGCGCACTTTTAACGGAATTTTGTATGTAAACGCGATTTATCTATAGCGTACTTCTGACTCTTTTGGCTTGCCATAGTTGTACATTGCCATGACGTTCACGCGCGCACGAAACTACTACAATGGTACCTTAACGTTTCACAGACACACTG
>NW_015529393.1:0-673 GCF_001515645.1 Sinocyclocheilus grahami
AAAAAAAATTGAATCCATGGGCATGAATGTGCCTGTACACTTTTAGAAATAATGGTTCCAAATGGGCTTTTTCACAGTGATTACACAGAAGAAACATATTTGGTTCACAAAAAAAACCCTTCAGTTCTTGACCTTTTTTTTTCTTAGTGTAAAGAACATTTTACAAATCTAAAGAAACTTTTTCCACCATCAAGAACA
The DNA here is from genome assembly GCF_001515645.1 of Sinocyclocheilus grahami. Classification (NCBI taxonomy): domain Eukaryota; kingdom Metazoa; phylum Chordata; class Actinopteri; order Cypriniformes; family Cyprinidae; genus Sinocyclocheilus; species Sinocyclocheilus grahami. Next base: position 199 of record NW_015529393.1, read on the forward strand.
TTTTGTGGAACCATTATATTTAAGAGTGAAGTTGAAGAAAAACCTTAAGATTTTTGTGTATACATGCAGGTTGATAAATGGTATCCTTTGCTCTGAGTCTTATTCCTCAAAATTGAGTCCTCCACACATTTAATGAGGAGCATGTGTGAGCTCTCAGATGTACCTGTGAATTATTGTATGTGGATGTTTCTGTATTTGAACTCTTGGTTTGTGTTGATCACAGGATTAGACTCTCTGCTGTCAGACACGGCTGTTCTGAAGAAAAAGAGGCCTTTGGTTCTTTCTCTTACCAGACGTTCTTGACCGCAGCTTTCAAAACTCCCTCTAAAAACAGCGAATTGAGCCCAAAGATTTTTCAGATTCGAGCTGTCTGGAAGTGGAAGTGGAAAATGGACTTAAATTCTTTCAGTTCAAAATTGGGTTTAACATGGCTCTGAACTTGGCCTGAGGTGTCTAGTGGCAAAGCAGAAAACCG
>NW_015529394.1:0-673 GCF_001515645.1 Sinocyclocheilus grahami
ATGTTCCCGCCGTCGTCACAAACAAAAATGAGTTCTATTGTGTGTGCAGTGTGCAGTGTGAGGAGGGGACGATGAGTCAAGAATGGGGGCAGCTTGTTTTGAAATGCAAAGGTTACATCATAACTAGCAGGTTCCAGCGCAAATGGGCTTGTTGTATGTTCAAGTACACAAAGGTTTGCAGGGTCAAAGTGTTCACAAGCCGAGTTGAAAAACAGGTCACATATTTCAATGATGCCTTGACTGAGCCTAAGGTGATCCACACAGGTAGATGCACTGACATTCAAATATTAAAGCGCTTCATTAAACAATTAGTTCACGGTTAGAGACAAAAGTATGAACAACAGCCCGAGGCATTTCAGTGGAAGTCTGAGAAGAAGGAAGAACATTTAACAAAAGAAATGGTTTAAACATTTCCCAATGGTAAATTATTAAATGCATTATTTAATGGATATTTCTGAATACACCTGCTAATGTTGTTGTTGTTTTTTAAAACTAAAATTAGTGTTTATGCAGTTATTATTTGTATATGAAAATCAGCAGGCAGGATTTTGTGTCAGATAAGTTTGGTATTGGGTTACAATATGAGTGAAATATGGCACGTCCTCCAACCTGATCTAACCAGGTGAACGGCCAGAGGAGGCTTGTACTAGTCATAGTTAGAGGGCATGTTTGC
>NW_015529395.1:0-673 GCF_001515645.1 Sinocyclocheilus grahami
CCATCATATATAAAGTAAAACAAAAATATAACATTAGCTACCAAAAACAAAAACAAAACATACATATTAGCTTGTCATACATAAAAATGCAACATTAGCTACCCATACATAAAATAAAACAAAAACAAAACGCATATTAGCTGTCATCATGGACAACTAAAACAACAACAAAAAACATACATATTAGCTACCAAAACAAAAAATAAAAATATATATATATTAACTACCACAATACAAATAACACAAAAATAAAACATGCATATTAGCTACCATTGTATATAAAATTAAATAAAACAACATTAGCTACCATATATTAAACAAAAATAAAGGATACATATTAGCTAACATTGTGTAAAACAAAAATAAAATGCATATATTAGCTACTATCACATATAAAATAAAACAAAATATAACATTAGCTAGTACCTACCATCATACATAAAACAAAAATAAAACATTAGCTAATGTCATTACCTAAAAATACAACAAGTACAATAAAAAAATTAAACGCGTTCATACATAAAATAAAATTATAATAAAACCTATATTAGCTACCATCTTATTTAAAATAAAATAAAACATAAATATTAGCCCCCCCAATTGCCAAATATGTTTGACTTGCTGTATCATGCTTGCTTATATATATATATATATATATATATATATATATATA
>NW_015529396.1:0-673 GCF_001515645.1 Sinocyclocheilus grahami
CTTCAAAAAGCTCTGTTAATCTCAACTCTGGATCCAGTGGAAACGATGTCTACGCTTGGCAACTGAACGAAGGATGTGAATCACAGATCAAAAACATGGTTCTACTGGTCAACCCTGAGGCCTGGAGCTTGTAACAGAAAGCTGGTGTCAACTTTATCAACAAAAATCTGAATGAGGGCAACAAGGGCCAGAAAATGTACTTAGCGTACCAAAAGTGCTGCTGCTTAAATAATCAAATTGATGCCACTATATGGCAACTATGAGCACCATTATTGGAAATTGTAATGCATGACTTAATTATGAATGAATGAATTAAATCTTTAAAATCCTTTTGAGACTTAATACACAAAATGTTGACTTAATGTTGTAACACACTCAATCAAATTCATTTCATTTGGCTTTTGCGTTTTTATTATAATGGACAATGAAATAAAGGCTTCTATAACCACAGTAAATGTTTTGTGAGATTTTTACATTTGTGCAGCTGTCTTTGGGACATAAAATGTCTAATATGTACTAACCCCTCATCATATACTCATATTTCAGGATAATGCAGAAAGTCCACGAGTGAGACTCACAGAAGTAATATAACTTATTAGCCCTTGTATAGACAAGGTATCCGGCTGTTGCTGTAGCTGGATAAAATGCAGATAGAGACGTTTTAACGGATGAA
>NW_015529397.1:0-673 GCF_001515645.1 Sinocyclocheilus grahami
TAACCCAGCGCTGGGTTATATTTAACCCACCATTTTTTAGAGTGTGGGTTGCCAATTACAAGACAACAGCATAATCCCATTTATGGCTGACCAACATGAGTAAAAATAAGTGGTTTTCAGCAGTGGTTCCTGTAGTAAGTGTAAAGTGAGTCAGAGAGGCAGTGGTGCTAGTCCAATGGTTTAATGGGGCAGTATAGTGGTTGTGAGAGTGCCCAGCTCCATTTGGTCTGGTTTTCTAAAATAAGGGCTGCTATCCCAGAATGGTTGAGGAACTGCTTCATGTCAGAAAATAAATATAATTTATGCTATTTTGCGTTTTCTATTTATTTAGACAAAATGAATACTTTTATTCAGCAGGGATGCATTTAAATGATCAAAAGTGACAGTAAAGACTATTGCAAAAGTTTTATATTTCAAATAAATGCTGTTCTTTTAAATGTTCTATTCATCCAAGAAATCCCGAAATTTTAAGCAGTGCTACTGTTTTCAACATTGATGATGAGAAATTATAGAAATTATATATACAGTAATGACTGCTGAAATTAAACTGTAATATCAATTAAATTGTGATAAACAGTATGAAAACTATCCTGCTTACACATTCAAGCCCTTGTGTTAGCGTGTGTACACTGGTTTGTGTGCATGTGGACAGTTTCTCATTGCAGTAGGGTTC
>NW_015529398.1:0-672 GCF_001515645.1 Sinocyclocheilus grahami
TTAAAATGTACTCAATTTTTTACATTTTTAAATAAATTATTATACAATTATTAAAATAAAATTCACTTATATTATTTTTTACATTTCAGTGCAAAAATGAAACAAAAATGGCATGTTTTTTCGTCATATTTTTTATATGACATGGACCTCCAAATCAACGGACCAATTTTGGGCATTTCTGCTTTAAACGAATGATTACAGAAGAATAAGAACCAGAACAGGTTTTATTTTCTGTTTTTCCACTTACATGAGCTTAAAACATCTTCTGAAAGAGTTGAGGAATCATAAAACTGCTTGTCAACACGTATAATTGCCTTCACAAGAAAAACAGAGGAGAAAGAGTCTGAGCGGCTGTGATTTTCCTCTCTGCGCTTTTTAAAATAGGGTCCAACTCAGGAGTAATCATAGACGTGGAGCAATTATGAAACTTTGTGTAAGTACGATATAAGCACTTATCATTATGTTAAATATAGCTGCTGAAGTGGAGTTTAACATCACATCTCTGCTCACACGACCGACAAAGACTCAACACAGACTTCTACTTCGACTACAGAGGATACGAGCACACTCTCCTTCAGTCTGTACAAATACAGAAACATCCCTGAAACAAGATTATGTTGTTTCTCGAGTATATATGTGTCCCTGCAGCACAAAAGCAGTGTTAAGTCGCTG
>NW_015529399.1:0-672 GCF_001515645.1 Sinocyclocheilus grahami
AATTATTATTATTATTGTTGTTATTATTATTATTATTATTATTATAATAATTATAATCACAAAATTTGGGGTCAAATTGTGCAGCCCTACAAGCCAGCACAGCAAATGTGGGGTGTTAAAAAAATGCAATTTAAATCACATTTGCAATTTTTATCAGAATAATCCAAATTAGACTTTTTTCCCAAATCTTGCAGCTCTACTTCAGTAGTCTACCGAAAGCAGTTTACAAAATCCTCTAACCATAAACTGTGTTCCCGAGTAGCTGTGTGACATTAATATATTGACCTGTAACGGCCACGTGAATGTGTAATTACGCAGAACTGAAAATAAAGTGGACCCAGAGCACTTTACACACACAAAGCACGTACACTAGGCGAGGAGTTTATTTAGAGCATTCACACACACACCTAAATTCTTGCAAACAACCCTAAAACTAATCAAGCGTTGGCCAGACGCTATAACAGAAACCATATGCGAGTAGGATAGGACTGTTTTTGCACTGTTTATGACAATGCAAAGGGGACATATATGGACACTTTCAGTTCTTGGACATTCAGACATCTCTGCTCTCACACAACCTCTTCATCAGTGCAGAAACGACAGCAGAGAACACATACTGCAAGAAGAGAGTCATTTATATAAGGTAAACAATGACTAGCCGGCAAGTCAACC
>NW_015529400.1:0-672 GCF_001515645.1 Sinocyclocheilus grahami
ATATATATATATTAGTTATTTTATTGGGGGGCTTACTTGGCATGGAAATAATGACAATAATAATGACATTGTAGTGGTCCTAAAAAATTAAATTTTTATTTTAGGCAACATATAATTTATATAATTCTGCTGGTGAAGACCTAGAAATGTATAGCAAAACAAAACAAAACAATAAAGGTACTAGTAAATTCTATCTTTTGCACAGTATTTATTGATATTATGCAATAAATAATTAAAACCAGAGAAAAAACAATAAACCAATAAATAATTAAAACCAGAAAACTAATGATTATTAATAATTTACAGGGCTGGTGTTTTTAGAGCAAACATAAAGGAAAACTACCATGTCCGTTATGCCAAAATGTCCAATATCAGTCAGTTACTCGACTGGTGCATATATATATTGATTAAAAGCAATGCTAATATTACCGATATGCTCTCTCACGACGGATCTAAAAGAGGATACATGATAAAACCTGGATGTTAAACGCAGAAAGGCGAGTGAAAATGTCACCGAAGTATGTGTGAGTGTTTCTGTGTGTGTGTGTGTGAGAGAGTGAGTCATTCTATCCATCTGTGATGTGGAAATTTACACACAAAAAACAGCCCTTTTTTCCTAATTTTCCCTAGTAGAGTTTAAAAGATCGCACCCCTTTACACTCCAGAGGGCAC
>NW_015529401.1:0-672 GCF_001515645.1 Sinocyclocheilus grahami
TTATGTAGGATAAAAGTGTTATAAGTCACAATAATGAGAAATAAAATGTGCAATTGTGTGATTTTAGAGTCTTATTGTGAGTTATAAAGTTCAAATTTCATTAAAGGGTCTAGTTGCTGACTGTTCTTGATAGTTAATCTACTGTATTTAGTAAAAATTTTAATTTTATATTTAATTTTAGAAGTATACAATATTTTATATGAAAAATGTACTCCACTTAGACTTTTGCTTTTGAACATATATTGCATGCATAATGTATATTGACAAGTATAAGTTATTCAATAATACAAAATATCATATTTTAATATTACACTTTAATTTGAGTCTGTAACTTTTTTTCCAGTTGCCCCCATTGAGATACTATTACAATTTTACTTTTATTCCGAATCAGTTTTTATTTTTTATATTTTCTTTGCTTATGTGAATTTTAGTTAATTTTTGCAATGTTAGGTCATTTGTAATTATTTTTGTCATTTTGTATTTCTTTTTTTATTTATGTGGCTATATACTGTATATATATATTCTTTTAGTTTTAGTTAACTGTAATAGACCTATTCTACACCAATTTATTTTCAGTTACAGCTGACCCTTGGTTGCATTTTTCATTATTCAATATAATGATCTGGCCTTTCTCAGTATAAAAGATGTAATGGTAGCATTCTTGTTGGCGGA
>NW_015529402.1:0-672 GCF_001515645.1 Sinocyclocheilus grahami
CCAGATATTCTTACTGACGCGCATAGTTTGTATCGTCTTTTCAGCATGAGCTACAGCAATCATGGCGATAGGACTCTGGCAGGCATTCAAAAGCAGGCGAGGCTTTGAACCCTGCCTGGCCTGGTTGGATTATATTTTACACCTGGGGTCTGCTGAAGGACCCATATTAGCAGCACAATGCTGTTGCCTTTGAGGGGTTTAAGGTATTATGTGGCTGTAAGAAAAGGTCAGTTTGACTGCGGAGGGGAGAGGGAGGCGACCTGCGTAGTGACAGTATGGCACTGGGACATGACAAGGGGGCGCTTTGTAGAACAGGTCTTGGCTGGAGGCGAGCCTCAGGTATGGCAGGCGGTAGCAAATAGTGAGAGCTGCCGCTTTCCCTTTTGGCAGTAAATGAGATGTGTGATTGTCAGAGTTTACCTGTTTTTGTGCTAATGTTTAGATATTAGTTCTGCTCAACATGTACGTAATGAGCCACCTTGGTTTGTTTGGATAGCGAACTCGGCCTCTCGATCAGCGTCTTCCTGTTCGTCTCTCCCTTCATCTATTCAATCCCGTATGTTCTTTAATTTCCTCCATTAACACAGACATATCAACATCTAATTACTCTCTCTCGCTCTCTCTTTCTCCCTCTTTCAGGTTCTCGTTTGCGCCATCCGTTCGCAAGGTGCT
>NW_015529403.1:0-672 GCF_001515645.1 Sinocyclocheilus grahami
CATTTATTTAATGATTTAATTTTGAGTAATTTGGCCCTCCATAGTTTTTAGCACGTGTCTAAAAAATAATATTAATAAAATAAAATAAATCAGTGTGCGTCCGCAGCTGCGCATCATCCCGCCTCCAGCTTCAGCGCAGCGCCTGCGCTCCGCGGCTCCGGTTCACCGTCTCCTCGCGAACATGGCGGCGCCTGCGCTCTCCAGCCGGGCTGGTTCAGCTGGCAGCAGCCCCACCGCCACCCCGAGCAGCACCAAACTCGTCCCGCAGGCCCCCGAGCTGGACTTCAGGTCCGGAGCCAGGATCGAGGAGCTCAACCGGCTGATCGCCGAGTTCAGCAAGCACGAGCAGCGCGAGTATGACGACCAGCGAGCGCTCGAGATCCACACGGCCAAGGACTTCATCTTCTCCATGCTCGGTGAGGAAGAGCTCTGCTTCTGACACAATGCAACTCATGCTTGCATCTGAAAGGGAAAGTGCGCTTTTGCGCGTTCAGTGCGTCTGTTTGTCTTTCTTTGCGCTTCGTTCTGCGTTAAGCAGCGGATGGGTGTGTTTGCACTGCTCAACCCAACACCCTCAACTCGTGTTTGCACTGCTATTCTGATGCTTTATTTGCATGAGATGTCAAAATCAAGTCATCTGCTTGCTGTTAAAGGAACAGCTCAGCCAAAAAT
>NW_015529404.1:0-672 GCF_001515645.1 Sinocyclocheilus grahami
CGATCGCCAGGAGCAGGGTTGGGCACCCCTGCTCTAGAGTCTAGAACCATCAGCAAGAAAAGCTTTAACCAAAAACTCACCAGCAGTAGACAAACACAAGGACATGTATCAACTAATTAGGTAACAGGTCACAGGTGAATATAATCAAGAGGCACACATAAACAACCATTCAACAGAGAGAGAGAGAGAGAGAGAGACTTCAAAATAAAAGCCATGACAAGCAAATTCAAAAAAGTCAGAAACTAGAAAATGGAACAAAGATCCGCTTTCAACAGGCACACTTTTTTCAAAGCAATAACAATTCCACCACAGACTCTAAATTTTACATAGTCTGACCTCTGTGCCCTCTGTGACTCACCTCTATCTATATAGTTGTTTCCACTCTCAAAATTCACAGATGGATCACTTATAAAAAATGTATAAAGGACATTTCTATTCATTATTAAAATGGCTATCTGTCATCGCCTCCCAGCCTGGTTGGGATCAGAAGTGCGGCTGCTGAGGAAGTCTTAAAAACACTTCTACTGCTTTATTTTTTCCACTGACAAGCAGAATGCTGACAACAACAAAACTTTTCTTATATTTACACATTATGATATAGCTTAGCAATATCACAAGTGCAAGAGTACTGGACCACTGTTACACCACAATAAAGGATGCATAACAAAATGT
>NW_015529405.1:0-672 GCF_001515645.1 Sinocyclocheilus grahami
CACACACACACACACACACACAAATACACCTGCATACATCAAGTAATCTTTCAGAAATGTTCTCAAAAATTTCAAACTCCCTAAAATATTCCTGAATGTATCTTTCAAAATAGAACCCTCTTTTCAGGTCAACCAAAATAATTAGATATCCTTACGCAGACATTGTTCATTATCTACAGAGCTCAAATGTCCCAATGACAGTTAAGGGCATATGTGTACACCGTCCCATCTCATGCAGATATATAGACAGAGAAGCTGGAATACAGTGTGTAGTATCAAGATTCCATACTTTATAGAGGACAGGCAGTAAGGTTATCATTCTTACAACAATCAGTTTTGTTTCAGTTCTGTATGTTCTTCAAATGAAAGCAGCAGGTTGTAAAGTCTCTCAGGAGCTTGAGTGGTCTAGATGTCGTAGAACAGACGCACAAGATGATACCGGATTCCAAATGCCACGGCACTCCCCGAGACCTGAGAAAGAAATATACTATTATCTCAAACCACCAAAACATCAGATTCTTTTGAAGAATTTACAGTCTTTGAAACCCTGCATTCATGAGGTAGCCTGATTTTGAACATGTGATTTCTACACCTGGAAAAGGCATGTAAATTAATCAAATCTTGAATTTGATTAAAGCAGCACTATGTAACTTTTGGCGCTCTAGCGGTTAA
>NW_015529406.1:0-672 GCF_001515645.1 Sinocyclocheilus grahami
TGTGAATGTCTGTGCTTATTACAGGACTGCCAATCAATAAAAAAAGTGTCATTTAATTTGATACTGTATCAAAACGGTTTAGTTTCAATGTTTGCTTCCAAAGACTTTTAGTTTGTATTTCCTTGTTTTCCACCAGTTTCCTTTCTTCTATAGTCACTAGTTTGTTTTCATGGTAACTGATGACGTTGTTCACTTGTTTAGTTCTCATTAGTCTGTGTCTGTATGAGCGATAAACACCACACGGCTGAACAACATGATCAGTGAGAACAGAAGTGACTAGAAGAAAGGAGATACAAACGTCTTTGAAGACAAACACTGAAACTAAACCAAACGTTACAATTACATGATATAGTGCTTATTTAATTAAATGATTGGCAATCAATCACAGCCAAATCAAGACAATTCAGAGACAATAAAACCTACGGATGAAGAAAGCATTTCATAGACATACAAAACATGTTTTTTAGAGGTTAGTAATAATTCCTTTTTACAGAATTGTATTTTTTGTATTGCATTATTGGAAAACATCTAAAATAGCTAAAATTATTACTATTATTCATCTGTCCATTAGTTTTGCCAGGTTTGGAATTTATGGCTTTTAGACCTATTTGAAGTTTTTTTTCTTTATATATATATAATATTAGGGCTGTCAGTTTAACGCGTTAACTTAAT
>NW_015529407.1:0-672 GCF_001515645.1 Sinocyclocheilus grahami
AAATCTGATGAAGAAACAAACTCATCTACATCTCAGATGGCCTGATGGGAAATGTTCATTTTGGGGGGAACTGTTCCTTTAACAACATTTATCTCACTGTGAGTGATTCTGAGTCCTGCTTCTCATCCGATTCATTCATCAGATCAGTATTAGTACCTGGATTGAGAGACACTAAAAGTGAAAGGAAACATTGCAATCTGCCATTTGGATAATAATAGCAACTGTAAGTTGTGCTGTGTCTGTTCTCATGATTCAGCGCTCTCAGATAATAGATCAGAAGAGAGCAGATTCTACAACTCGTCTGTTGATTTATAAGCAAGCGGCTTTAGTCTGATTCTCTAACAGGATTGTGGATGTACTGTGCAATTTAAATGCTATTTTTGATACTTAAAAAAAAGTTCTGATTCTTAATAGAATAAAAAGATAAGATCATTAGATAACGCAATGTTTGGATGCTTTCAAAGAACTCAAAACTCTGATCTGAAGAACCTATAATGAATCAACAAAGAATCATATAGCAACTGAAGAATCATAAAAACCTAGAAATGATTCTATAAAATTTATTTTTACACGAAGGTGACAGTATTGTAGAATTCCCTTCATACCAAGTGGTTACAATAAACAGTATCATCCTATACACAGGGCGAACAGACCGGGGCTAGTTGTCACATG
>NW_015529408.1:0-672 GCF_001515645.1 Sinocyclocheilus grahami
CTGTCTTAGAGCTACAAACCAGTCAACCAATTAAAAAGTTAATTACATTTATTACATTACACACTGATTTATTAAATAGAATCAATCAAAAAAATTGCATAAGAAATTTGCTGAGAAAACCCCCAAATGCAAAGTCCTTTATTTCAGAATTAAATTAAAATGTAAGATGAAAAATGTAATTTTAACATCGAAAAATGACCTTCACTTAAACTTCATTAAAGGACGTAGTGACAGAGAACGTGCACTTGAGACCTTGCAATGGCCTCTGCCTTCAAACTTGGATCACTCTTCACTCACAGCGGATATTACAACACAGTCTATAATGCAATATATCACAACTGAATGGACTGCTAAGGCTGCCGATTTCGGACAGGGCCATATAGAAAGGGATGGAGATGAATTAAAATCAAGGGTTAAAATAAGAAAGGAAATGAAAAAAGACAAGAGTGCTGTTTTTGACTGTAATATAGACTACAGAAGATTACTTTGGATGGGAGACCGAGAGTTGTGCTCTGTAAATGTCAACACATACTGACCTTTGACCCCACTATTACATACTGAGATCTCTGAAGCATTCTCTGTCAATCACCAGAGGAATGTCACACCCACACACACAGAAACTCTATTCTACTGGGTTGTGTAGTGTATATAGGCCTACACATAGTGCAAATA
>NW_015529409.1:0-672 GCF_001515645.1 Sinocyclocheilus grahami
GTTTGAACTAATGTTTAATAAGTTTATTAGCAAACATTAACAAGCGCATTATCTCACGTTTCTAACTCTTTGAATATATATTAACTAATTATCCATCAAGCATTATTTGATTTACTAATGAAAGTTATTATAAAGTGTTACCAACACTTTAAACAGAAATTAAGTTTGGGGTTTTATTTTGCCATATAATGCTTTATAAAATATTACCAAGCATTTCTGCATAATGAATCAGGTTTATCTATAGATAATGGCATTAGTAGTGCTTAACCTCAAAGACTTTATTTTTTGGTAGAATAAGAAATACATGCACTCCATAATGTTTGTTTTACCTTGACAGTAACAGTTTCTGAGAAACTTATAAACACTTTTAATAGAGAAATAGTTTTATTTTGCCATATAATGCATTTTTTTATATATATAAATAAGATTACCATGCATTTTATGTATTATTATAACCCAGGTTTACCCATAGATAATGGTGTAAGCTGTGGTTAACCTAAAAGACTAGTTTTAGGTCAATAAATATATGACCACCATAACATTAGTTATACTTTGATTTTACATTGACAATTGTTCTCCGCACCAAATTGACAAATAATCAGGTCATATTTGTAGCTCATACTGCACTGATGCAGTGGTTTCAGGATTTCTGAAATATATAACCCAATTAAA
>NW_015529410.1:0-672 GCF_001515645.1 Sinocyclocheilus grahami
CTCCGGCTCAGCTGGGCAGCAGCATGTACAAGGTGAGACCGTTTTCTCTCAGTGTGAGCTGTAATTCAGAGGCAGAGTCACCACAGAGCTGTCACCTCGTTTTTTACCTCACTAAATGCTCAGTGCTGTTTTTGGTTCTGCAAATTCAAACATGCTGAGAGTAAGCCTTTAAAGAAAACCTTTTTAGTAAAAAACATAGTTTAAAGTCTCACAGTTATGTCAGTTTGCTGATAACTCTTTTTAAAGTAGATTTATCGGTTTGTGCGGCTCTAGCCGAAACAGCTCTGGAAAATTCAGCGTTCTGTGGGCCAAAGTGGTGACTAATATAAAGGGCCCCACTAGACAATCACAGCAGTTTTTACCGTAAGATATTCAATAGAAAGCTACACCGCAAGAGAGGAAATGAACAAAGCTCCATTTATATTGGTGAGTTAGCAGCTCTGCCTCTTTATCTCAGTTTATCACAGCCAGGAGTTTTAACAAGATGTATAAAAAGTGAAAGCGTGTATTACACTCATTCATCATTTTAGCCTTTCATGATCAGCGCTAGCAAACGCTCCTTCCTCTGCATCAATACCTTTTTCTCTCCTCTTCCACCACACCCCTGGATTCTAATTTGTAATGATCGGAAGTAATGATGAAAAACACTCTGGCTGGTTGTTAATTTTGCAG
>NW_015529411.1:0-672 GCF_001515645.1 Sinocyclocheilus grahami
ACTGTATGCGCTTAGCGAAGGGAAACTGAGCAAAGAACATTAAATGATAAGCTGTTTCGGCCAACCAGAGGCTACAGTCGACTTTCACCAGTGATCACCAAGGATACGCGCTCGGTGCGTGTAGGAGATGAGCAGTCCCGATGCGGGTTACGCCAGTGACGACCCGAACCAGACCCGAGGCATTAGCTCAGTCTTGATGTCTGGCATGAGGCAGTGCGCGTGGGTGGACCCGCTCAGTCCGCTTTCTGACACGAAAGCAAAACACGAGGCATGTTCTTCAGCGGGTCCCGGGTGCGGAAAGAGCGAGCCGCGCATCCGCAGGCCGATGAATGCATTTATGGTGTGGGCGAAAGATGAACGCAAGAGGCTTGCGCAGCAAAACCCAGATCTGCACAATGCAGAGCTGAGTAAAATGCTTGGTGAGTAGAGATTAAAAAAAAAAATTGTGCATTTAATCTATTTTCTTTCTTTTCTTTTCTTTTTGCTTGTTTCATATATTTTGCATTATGTAAAATGTATTCATTTAAAAGATCAATTAAACAGCTTTTAACAGAATTATTCAAATTAAAAAAAACATTGCTTATAAATCATCAAGTCTATAAATCAAGCTTATAAATACAGTTTGAAAATAATAATAATAATAATGTGGGAAATATCCATATTGGCGTCAAA
>NW_015529412.1:0-672 GCF_001515645.1 Sinocyclocheilus grahami
TGTGTGTGTGTGTGTGTGTGTGTATCATGTACAAATGATGACTGAAAGACTTTTGATTTTTTTTTTACCACAGCGCAAAACAAAAAGATCTACTTTAGTGGCAATGATTTGTGCCTTCGAGCAAATCACCTCAGGTTGCTGCAGAGGGACTGTGCCTGGAATACATGTTATATAAGCCACTTTGGTAAAAAGCTTTAAATGACCAAAATAATCACTATCGTACTTTCTTTATTTCCACTTTTTTTCTTGTATGATTTTCACAAATGTTGTTTTAGTAGTTTTTAGCATCTAACTTTTATGAATTGTAGAGCTTTGTGTGTGCTTTTTAATCCAATGTAACCTTAAATCTGTCTTGTGCTACATGACATACAGAACTGTAGAGGACACTGACACTGAAATTAAGAAAAATTGCATTATCTAAAACAAATTTTAATAATAATGATGAATTAGATCCTTTTATTTAGCTTTGTATTTTATATATCTTATATACATAAATCATAAATAATAATAAATAATAATAATAATAATATATATATAGTTATACAGTTTAAACGTATTAGATGATTAAATGAATGATACTAAATTTAATAGAGATCTCACTAAGTGGTATTAGTGAGAAAACTGAAGTCTTCCAGATTTGTATTACATGTTGCATTACATCTACATGCGTGC
>NW_015529413.1:0-671 GCF_001515645.1 Sinocyclocheilus grahami
ACTATTACAGTCTTTCACATAGCATCGCCTATCACAGCCTTTCGCATAGCATGCCCTTTTTCGGCCTTTTGTATAGTATGGCCTTTCGTTTAGCATGGCCTATTGCGGCCTTTCGCATAGCACAGACAATCACAGCTTTCGCGTAGCATGGCGTATTGTGAATTTCGCATAGCACGGACTATCAGAGCCTTTTGCATACTATGGTCTATTGTGGCCTTTCGCATTGCACAGACAATCACAGCCTTTCGCATAGCATGGCTTTTCGCATAGCACATTTATCACATGGCCTATCTGTGCCTTTCACATCACATGGTATTTACGCTCTTCATTTTTGTAACCCGGTCTACTGTGGTTTCTACGTAACATGACTTACATGGTCTATCTGCGTTAATCGGCCTAACATGTTAATTGGCCTAATGTGGCCTCTCACCAGCCCCTCAGGGCCTCCCCACAACTCAGCCTGTCGGGCCTTCACGCTGCACAGCTCGTCGGGGCCTTCACTTTACATGGCCTTTTGAGGCTTACACATTACACAGCCTATAGTGGCCTTTGCACAATATGGCCTAGTGCGATCATCAGGTAAGTCTGAATATTATTGTTTATGTAACTTAGCCTATCCTGGCCCTTCATAACATTGGCCTATCATGGCTTTTCTCATTACATGAACTATG
>NW_015529414.1:0-671 GCF_001515645.1 Sinocyclocheilus grahami
ACAAAAATATGTGACAATTGACTGCTTGGCAGCCTCAACAAGTTTATATAGTTAGCATTCCTGGTCTATGAAAAGAGTGACAAATAAAGAGACTGATGACTCAACTTCTCACCATATCACTTAATAATGCTGCAAATCAGTATCAGGTGCACTGTCAAACTCTGTCTCTCCAAGTCAGACCCCTATGAGTTTTTTTTAGTGCACTAAAATCTCACAGTATACTTATTTTTGTTGATTATGTGAAATAAGACCAGCATGAAGGACACTCACTCTTTCATATTCCTGCAATCTCTGGGCTCATCAAGACAGCTCACAACTCTATAATCATCAGCTAAGCATTGAATAAAGCTAGCTAGTTTGGTTTAAACTGTCTAAATCGTCACTTTTGGGTCCAAAGATGTCAAAAAAGGACTAAAGTTCTAAGGTACATTTTGAAATAGTGGCAATAAAGGCTTCTCAAGAAACAGAACAAGTAAACAAATATTGATTTATATTGCAAAAGTTGCTATCAGCTGGCAATTTCTCCACCAATTTGAAGTTTATTCACTGACAAAATTATGCTAGTTGGTCTGTACGAACGTAATATGCTCCACCAACACAAGTAACTGCTGATTTAGGCATAAAACATACTAAAATGCAGGTGGGAAAGCTAAAACCCAATGTATACTTTG
>NW_015529415.1:0-671 GCF_001515645.1 Sinocyclocheilus grahami
GAAGTGCCCTTCGGAGGGCGATATATCCCATTTGGAACGCACCGAGGATGACTCATTGAGTGAAAAAAAATTAGGCATGAATTAAACGTAAATTAAATTGCACATAAATAAACATAAATTAATAATTGTATGATTGCTTATAAGTATGAAATTTGAAATATTCTTTAACAATTTAAATAATGCTCACTTCAGATGTTTTAGCGCTAAAGGCTATGTGTAGCCCATATGTGTTGTTTTCTGTGAAAAGGTATCAACTGATATCAAATTAAAATCCAGTCAACGCCACCTCATTATTCTTAGCAACGAATTGGATTAGCTACTGATAGTGGTTTGACCTTGTGATTCCCAGGTGTCCTACGTGAAGGCCATTGACATCTGGATGGCCGTTTGTCTGTTGTTCGTGTTTGCTGCATTGCTGGAGTACGCAGCAGTCAACTTCGTCTCAAGACAACACAAGGAGTTCATCAGGCTGCGCAAGAAGCAGCGAAGGCAGAGAATAGTAAGTGCGTCAAACACACACACACACATACATGCAAACAAATACAGGCTGTCCTGTCACCCTGGATTACACTTTGACTCGAATCTCTTCTCATTGTGCTCAGCCACATATCCAAACACTGGCAACAGCCACACTAGGCTACAGCTGGCTGTCACATCTCATGTGGGGGAAT
>NW_015529416.1:0-671 GCF_001515645.1 Sinocyclocheilus grahami
TGTGTCCACAAACAAATGCAAAACTACTGGAAACGTGTTAAACACGTGTGGGAAGAAACTCTCTAAGCCAAACCTAAAATCTTTTGCAAGAGCATCTTGTGGTTTGCAGATTCATAACTGGCATTCTTTAACTTCAAATGAAAACATGGCACAAAACCAAATACACCAGCCCTACTGTATGATGGTGAAAGCGTGTTTGCACTAGTGTCTTCATACAGTCACACCCAGAATGACTCACAGTTCTGACTTATTTGAGCTTTATTTTAAAGTAGGTAAGTAACTTCCCAATTATACGGCGGCCTGACCGACAGAGTTGTATGACTGCAGGCTATATGAATAAGAGCAAATACGAACATCGCCACACTTTCATGATCTAATAGGAAAATATTTCATAGAGAACGCACATTACTAAAGCCTATGATACACAGGGCAACTTTTTGAGCAATTTTGCTGGGCAACATTGCCGTCAACGGGCAACCAAGTGAGACACAGGGCCCACGACTGACCTAAAATATCTAGATAGAAATTTGTTGCCCACTCTCAATGAAAAAGTGCCCAAGCAACATTGCTGAAAAAAGATTGCGCTGTGTATCATCACCTAAGGCTCATTTGGGAATGCAATTATGCACAGAAATGACCACCAGGTGCATGTTTATTTATTTTTTATAAAT
>NW_015529417.1:0-671 GCF_001515645.1 Sinocyclocheilus grahami
TCTGGGTCCCCTTCTGACTCTTCCTGCTCCTGGCTCCTATCTCCGTCATTGCCACCCTGGTCTCTCCACCCATTATTTTCCACGGTTTCCTGCTCTTCACAGACTCTGGGTCCTCCTCCAAAGCTCCCTCCCTCCCTTCTCAGTTTCTCTGTCCGGTATCGTTTATGGTAAATTGTCGTTGCTCTGTTCATTTTTCTCCTATATATTTCTCTACACGTGACAGTTTGATTAGGGTTGGAGCTAAACTATGCAAGATATTTGGTCTCTAGGTTGAAGACTTCTGTATCAAAACCATAATTTTAAACATTTAAGAAGAAAATTGCAGCTATCAAACTACTATTTTTGTTTATTATTATTTTTCTATCACTGTATCTACACTAACACCTTTGTGGTTTAATCTTTGAGTCAAGAATAAATCAATCCATAGTCAGACAGAGAAGGACATGTGTTGGTGTCTTAAAAGTGGGTCTGATAAGTGCACAGAGTACATATTGACCATTCTTGGTTGGAAGAGGTGTGCTTTTCAGAACTAGATCCATTAACTGTGTTAATTATTCTTAATGCTTTGAACAGTCCATATTAATCACACAAAATGACGTAATATTTTTCCAATGAATGGAATCACAGTTTTGAGAGAATGAGACAAGAGCACATTTTAATGTGAGCGTATG
>NW_015529418.1:0-671 GCF_001515645.1 Sinocyclocheilus grahami
CCAGATACTCCAGTTTGCCCTGTGGAAATCAAACACGCGTTGAGGGTCGCGCACGCATTCGGATTCACGCGTGTGTGTGTGTGTCTCTGTGCGTGTTTGTTACCTTCCTCAGGCGCTTGTTGAGGATACACTCGGCATCAAAGACCTGCTCTCCCACCGCGCTCAGCTCCTCCATGACTGTTCTCATCTCATTCTCAGTGAACTGAACGTGCGCGCGAGAGAGAGCGCTGAGCAGGGCAGAATGCAAGGGGGGGATATGCAAACGCGCAGCACGCGCAATGGCCCTCGGAGGACACCGTCCACGTGACGTCACACATTTGTTAAGGATGTGAGTTTTTGGTGGACAGCATATTGATGTGAAATTATATATAATAACCCGACTTTGTTGTGATTGTATTATTTTGCACAAACATAAATGAGTTCGATGTACAAACATAAGTAAAAGACATCTGTGCTGAATTATAGGCCAGTTTAAATTTGTGTTATTCACTTTAGTACAGCATTTTCACACTTTTTACTCAAAAACAAGACATTAGCATGAATCAAAACATAACAACAACACATGTTTATTTAAATTGTTGATTGTATTAGTTGTTCTTGTAATCCTTTTATTCAGATATATTTAGTTATTAATATCTTAAAGGGGTCATATGATGCGATTTCAAGTTTTC
>NW_015529419.1:0-671 GCF_001515645.1 Sinocyclocheilus grahami
CTTGGCAATAAAGCTCTTTCTGATTCTGATTCTGATTCTGATCTACCAGTAGGAGCTAACTGCTAAAGCTAACCAGCTAAACCATGATCCCTGCCTGGAGTAATACGAGGTAATCATTGGCATTTACCTCTTAGGCACCCCTTAGGCACTAAAAAGCTCCATCCAGTCCTTTATCATCTTTGTGAGTTTTCAAAGTTTTCAAAGTAGAGAAACCATTTTAATAAAGTAAACCTAAGTGTGAAAGTACAGCAGTCAGGAATAATTAGCAAAGCTATCTTACAACATAAACAGCTTACCTATGCTACTACCTGACCAGTGACCAGTTATCTAAAATAATATATAAATATCGGATGAATGATGAAGATGTATTCTTTTGCATAATGGGTTCTGTTTTACTTACTGTTTTTCAAAAGTATTGTATTCATGTGATTTATTTTTCCAAGAAAGTCTCCCAAACACTCCCTCTGTCTTCCATTGCTTGAACAAACAGACCCCAAAAACTCACAACACTGGTTGAGTCAGAGGTTGACATGTCAGACTGATTTAAATAGAGCGTGTTTCGATAACGCCACACACTGAAAATAAATAAATAAATCTGAGTGGATGTAAATCTTAACAATAAAATTTTAAGTTTGTATCTTTACATGAATATATCTAGTTGTGAATTATTC
>NW_015529420.1:0-671 GCF_001515645.1 Sinocyclocheilus grahami
ACAAACTGCGTTGATGCTTCGAAGCTTTTGACACAGTGCTCTACTTCGCCATATGGTGAATAAAAAGTCCTACACCAACTGTGTCATTCAGATGTTTGGTTCATTGGGATGTCATTGTAATATGTATTTGTATATTTAATAAACATATATGTAATCAGCAAGATGGTGGCGCATTTGTGTGCAGTGATAGAGTTTCCAAATGTCATTGTTTTTTGCACAATAATGGCAATAAAAAAATTATGTTCCTCATTTGTGTCTTTTCCCCTTCTACATATAATGTTTAATATGCTAATAAATTAGCCCTGCATGTGATTTTTTCATTGCACCATTTGTGTGTGTTCACAAATATGCACATTGTTAAAAAACACAAATGCACAAATACCGCAAGGTGTTTTAATTTACATTCAGACAACAGACATTCAAACGTCATTGTTTTTAATAGTAATACTTTTATTAACAATAATACACCTCATAAAAAACTGCATACATATAGGCATGACATGATGGATATAATTATTAAATTGCTAAATGGGTAGCGGGTATGGGACAGCACAATCGACGCGCTTTGTGTTTGACCCCGGCGTGACGTATCAGTGCGGTAACGAAGCTTAATTTCCACAGCTCATGTGACAGCCTCATTTCAAGCAATGCTCCGGAACACTGTTTCGAAG
>NW_015529421.1:0-671 GCF_001515645.1 Sinocyclocheilus grahami
CTTTTATAACATTATAAATGTCTTTACTGTCACTTTTGACCAATTAAACGCGTCCTAGCTGAATAAAAGTATGAATTTCTTAAAAAAAAATAAAAATCTTACTGACCCCAAATATTTGAACAGTAGTGTACAACATTATATAAAACTAATGCTAACCATGTAAAAATACAAGAGAACTTTTTTTATGAAAAAATTTCATTCATCTAGAAAAGTAGTTCCTAAAAGGACAAATTAGACCAAGAAGCTAAACAACAAACCTTATCGAACCTTCCCATCCACGTACAGTCTTCCATTGTAAGAGCATTACTGTAACGCATCTTGAAACTCACAATCTGGCATTAACAATTATATCAGACAGTTTGATTAAAGTTGATTCCACACTGCAAGAATTAAATCATAAATCCTTAACTGATGAAAATTTAACACAAACATTTGTGCAAGCCAACCACAAAAAAGTTAAGAGTACATTTGTGATAAATGACCACAAAAACCACAAAAATATCATAAGTGCATAATAAATTTCAGCTGTTGCCACGCGGTTACACCCGCAACGTGACAGCCTGGTCTGCGTCTCGTTCTGCTTTCATGCCAACACAAACCAAATCACCTCACCCTGCATGATTTCACTCAATGGCCCCAGGAAAGACGGACGTGTGTGTGTGTGTGTGTGT
>NW_015529422.1:0-671 GCF_001515645.1 Sinocyclocheilus grahami
GCAAGAAACTGAACAGTATTTATATAGTTTTTTACCTCTGATTCAACGCAATGTTCAACATCCGGTGCATGTACGTGCTCTGGCATAGTAGACATAGACATATATACTATATATTTCTATGTCTACTATGCCAGAGCACGTACACGCGTCATGATGTTGGACATTGTGGTGTGTAAGAGGTAAAAAATATAACACAAAATACTGTATTTAATATAACATAAATACAGGGTTTAATTTGGTTTTGTTTGTGTATTTTTTTGACTCTCAAAGCCGTGATTCCCATTCACTTCCATTATATGACTGACAGACTGCAACGGTTTGAGTAAAAATTTTTCGTTTGTGTTCTACTGAAGAAACAAAGTCACCTACATCTTGGATGCCCTGAGGGTAAGCAGATAAACATCACATTTTCATTTTTGGGTGAACTATCCCTTTAACACATACGCTTCTCAGTATAAAAATCACAGTCAGAGGTGACACAGATGCACAAAATCTACTCTTTTTACTCTTTTCATTTTAATTTACTCTTTTTTTAACTATCCCTTTAACAACATATTATTTAAAGGTACAGATAACTCTGGACGGGTACACCAACATGCCACATTTATATGCCTTCATTTTCATATTTGCATTACCCATTTCTGTAAACCACTGGTCTTACCTTTAGTATT
>NW_015529423.1:0-671 GCF_001515645.1 Sinocyclocheilus grahami
TGATTCAGTTATCAAATAAAAGGTTCCTGTGACAATAACTGACTGGCTTGCTTGCTTGTTAAGAGAAAGTGTGGCTGTGAAATAGTTAAATGTTGTATATTTGTAGCTACATTTTTTTTAGCGTTAATTTATGTAAATGACATTGTTCGCTAGTTTTATTAATTGCATTTAGTTTAAATGGATCTGTTTGCTTTTGACCACTTTAATGCTATCCCAGTATGGTTGCGAAATAGTTAAATGTTGTTCTTTGCTACGTTTTTAGCATTCAGCTACATACATGGCAGTATATTGTATAAATGTATTTGTTTTTGTTGTCGGTTTAATGCCGTCACTTTAATTTAGCTACTTTTCGTTAATAGTTTGTAGTGTGAAACAATTTTTTAAACAGAGTTTGACTGCATAAGCTTATTTTAATTGTTAGGTTTTTAAGAGTTAGTGTGGTTGTGAAATAGTTAAATAAATGCTATCACAGTGTGGTTGTGAAATGAATGATGTTGGTCTTCGCTATTGTTTTTAACCTTCAGCTAACTTACGGTGTTTCCTAACTTGAACTTAATGTAAATTTATTTGTTCATTGTTGATCATTTTAAATCTATCTATCCATCTATCCATCTATCCATCTATCCATCGGCTAAGTTTTTAGCATTCAGCTATATGAATGATGGTTTTTG
>NW_015529424.1:0-671 GCF_001515645.1 Sinocyclocheilus grahami
CCTATTAACCAATAAAATAACCACACAGACCGTTAAGGGAAATATTACTGAGATTAATTTGCTTCAATCAAATAGAATAAAAAATAATAAATATAACAGACCCAGCAACCAAAAAGAAGATTGACAGCAAAGGTCAAAGTGTCCCAAATATCATCAACTGAACTATGAATGTGAATTGGATACTCAAATTCAGAAAACCACAAATGAGTTCACTCAACTGTCCCCAACAGTAATCAAAACTGGGTTTCAGTGTTAAAATTGTCCATCAATAAAATAAATACCCTGTTGCAGGCCTGATACGATGCTGGGGTTCGTTGAGGCACAAAACTTGCCGCTTCGCTCAATGAGCCTACAAAATAAACAGCTGTTTTACCGGTGTTGTGTAATATTCGGTTCCCGGGAAAAACTGTTCCAATGGGCGGGGTTAGTACGAATATTCAGATTCATTCCGCGGTGGGCGTGGCCTTCTGAGCTACAAACAAGCGAATGGAAAGGATTGTGTTGTGTGTTCTTCAGCTCTTGTGTGATGAATTATTCTGAAAAGGTAATAAAGCCGAATGTTTATACGCCCCGTTTAGATGTACAGCTGTTTATGTTATTCACATAACAGGCTAAAATGCTCATATTTTCGCATGTGCTTTTATCAGAACGCTTTATCATGGCCATATGAC
>NW_015529425.1:0-671 GCF_001515645.1 Sinocyclocheilus grahami
GTCCAGGATGTCTCCCAGCAGCATCTCCTCCTGAGTGGACAGCTCAGCTGTGGGCGTGGCCAGGAAGCTGCCCCGGTGCTCCTGCATGCTGTCCTCACGCCTCCTGATCAACAAAAAACTTTTTTTTTAAAAAACCAATGCATTCAAATCATCACCGTCTTTTCTCCACCCACATTTTACAAAACATCATCTTAAGGATGCAGAAAAAACATCAGTATTAGAGACGCATTGATATAAATATTTTGGCAGACAAATCTGGAAGAATTAGTTTTTTTATGAATAGTAATATGTATGATGGCTAATCTTCTAAATGTATTGTTTCATTTATTAACAGCATTCACACTAAAACTGTATTTTCAAATGCTTCAAATGACATCAGCCATAAAAACATTTTAAAATAAACAAATTAAACATTAACTTCAAAAATATTGATGCAGGTTAATCAATTCATAAACCTGGCACAGAAAACACTTTTAGAAAAAAAGAAAAAAAAAAGATTATTAATTTAAGAAATAATCAGATACTTTAACCCAATCTTTCAATACTTTGAAAATATGTAAGCATTAATGCAGACAAAAACAAAAAAAAAGTCAACATTTTGGGTCAGTAAGATGTTTTTAAAAAACTAAATTATGCTCACCAAGATTGCATTTACTTTATTTAAAAAAAAA
>NW_015529426.1:0-671 GCF_001515645.1 Sinocyclocheilus grahami
ATAAGCCAATATCAGCTTGTCACCAGTTGGCTGGACATTTGGGTGTGTAAATGTGTGATTTACAGCACGTCTGCAGGCACCTGAGGGCAGCGATAAAAAGCCGGAACAAGAGAGCGACATTACTAGTATGGAGTCGTCCGCCCGCTCCGCCTCCCCTCCACGCCGCAACGGCAGCATCACCAACTTCGAATCTCCCATTCACCATGGCAACAGCATCCGGACCATAACGCAGTCGGCTTCACGGCCTGACATCCCTAGAGCTGCTGGAGCGACGCAGAGCCCCACTGTCCCTGTGCGGCAGAAACACAAAGCGGAGCCCGTGGCCAGTAGGTCTGTGGTGCTCTGTAGCTTTATATTTCACTGCTGCTTAGCTTCCATGCATCTGCAGTTCATGAAGCTTCACTGCCCTCCATTTCTGTCCATGTAGTTCTTTCAGAATGTACAGCAGCCCCTCAGTTCCTCAAAGACAAGTACGACGAGTGGAGTACATACCCATCAGGTTTGGCATCTTTGTGAAATTTGATTATGAATAAACATAATTCTGCAATTTCTTTCTACCTATGACGGTAATCTATTTAAATATTGCTCCAGAATTCAATTAAAATTAAGCTCTATTAAAAACAATGTGGCATAATATAGATTACTGCATAAAATAATATCTGTCCTAATTT
>NW_015529427.1:0-671 GCF_001515645.1 Sinocyclocheilus grahami
TGTGTGTGTGTGTGTGTTTGTGTGTGTGAGTGTGTAGTCAGTATTCAGTGGAGTGTGTCGCCCTCTTGTGGCCGCTCTGTGGAAATAACACCACAAGCTTGAAGATTCTATATGCAAGTATCAAATATATTCATTTGCATATGTTTTGCACATTAATATGCTGCAGGGGAAGCAGAGCAGCGTCTCTTAATGGTCTCTGTCAGAATGTGCAGCTGGTGTCTTTGTCAGATCACATCTCGTCAGCTCATCTCTCGGTAATATAAATGGACAGTATGAGCTGATATATACAGACATTAATACTTTAGCTCAAAAGTAAGACCATGTGCTGCAGACAGTCAGACCAGCATTTCTGTCTCCATTTTAATTGATTAGATACTTCATTAGACTTCATTTACATGAGGCCGGGCGTAACTGAAACAGTGGGAATGAATTGTTGTTGTTGGACAATGTTTGACAGATTGTTCAGTGTGATCTGTGGAAGCCTACTGCAAGTCTAATGCAATATGGAAATATTAATATCAATCATCTGCTAAAGCATTACATAACCTTTGATTATCTACAGTTATATATGAATGCATGTCATTTGAAAGTTTAAAGAAACTTTTTTAATTACTATCAGCTCCATAAAAATATAAAATAAAAATATATAATAAAGCATGATAAGTGCAGGT
>NW_015529428.1:0-670 GCF_001515645.1 Sinocyclocheilus grahami
AAAGAAAAAGAAAACATACGAGAAATGCATGCATCATAAGTATAAAAAATAAAACATTTTAAAAAGGCATGCATCATAAGTATAAAAATAGTAATAAAAAGATGTATAAATGTTCCGTTTGACTGGACATCTACCAGAATATCTGTCTATCTATCTATCTATATGAATATCTATCCATCTCAAACTCCAGTTTTAGCACAACAGTTGACACACAGGTGAGTGGGCGGAGCTTCACATGGGTTTCTGATCATGTTGCTGTGACTGTGATTCTCTACACCTGTGGTTCCTCGGCTGCACACCTGTGTGAATGTCGTATAAACTCTATAAACTTCAGACCTCATAAGTTTTCTCAACACTTCAGCCTTATTTATACAGGAGGCTGACCCAAAATGCAACACACGCTTGTCTTTAGTTGCCCCAGCGAACATCAGAGTTGATAAACACACCCGACCCTCGTGTCTTTCTGCTCCAGCGGGGGAGGACGAGGATGTGTCATACAGTGATGTTTCCACTTGCCATTTGCACATAAATATGATTTCCAACAAGACGAGCAGCAAACAAACAGAGAACGCTCTGTCCTGTTTCACAAACACTGAACTCCAGCACATCTGCAGCTAATAACATCCAAAGAACATCAGAGTCCAGAAACCAGGTTCTGAACACACACACA
>NW_015529429.1:0-670 GCF_001515645.1 Sinocyclocheilus grahami
TATTCCCTCTCTTCTCGTACTCTTCAGACCAGGCGATGTAAAGCGTGGCTTGCATGCTTCCGATGCCTTGAGCTTGCATGTAGCGGTAGACGTCCATCGGGTCAGAACAGCCCTCCGCCTGCCAGGAAACAGAAACAAACACGTTTAAAACACTACAATGCCCTCTGAATATTCATCTAGAAGGTTCGTCACTCACAAACTCGATCCAGAGCTCAACGTAGCGAACGTCATTGTGATATTTCTTGTCGGCTGTGAAGCGCGTAACTGCTCTTTCAAGAAGCACTGATAAATGACTCTCCTTTCCACCCTGTGGATACGTCTGCTTTGTCCATTTGATGTACCTGCATTAAAATAACAAGAATTTTGCATGATTTGCATATTTTATTTTTCATATCTAATATGATTTTTCATATCTTTATTTAACTCTAGCACTCTCTATTCTATGGAAGCCCGTTTCCGCCACTGAATAAAAGATTAAAAAGGTACTTGGGACTTATCTCACACTTCTGACTTTTTTTTCACAGAATTGCGAGTTTATATCACGCAATTCTAAGAAAAAAATCTAAATTGTGAGATAAAAAGTCGCAATTACCTTTTTTATTTTGTATTCAGTGGCGGAAACGGGCTTGCATACTATTCTAATTCTATTCTTAAAAAAAAAAAAAAAAAA
>NW_015529430.1:0-670 GCF_001515645.1 Sinocyclocheilus grahami
AATCAAGACTTTGTAAAAGAGCATAATAGGACCCCTTTAAGTTCTGAAACTTTCAGGATGTAATAACGACAAAGACCTCTTCTATATCAAAAGACCAAGGGAAATTTGGTTTCTCATGTCATGACCCCTTTAAATAATGCTAAATGCAGTGCACATGAAATCACTGTTGTGTTTGAGGCTATAATTGTTGCTTGGGCTATATGTTGATTCATGTCTTGAGATGTAAATGTTTTCTTTAAGTGGAAAAAAAAGGGTCTGTAAGTGGATTTCACTTAGCTTATAATTTCTAAATTAATGTAAGCCAACATGTTTACAGCTACTTTTAATGTTTTGTGTTTGACTCAGAATCGTCCAAATCTCAGCCCTGTTGTGCAGCACTGATTGCAGCTGCAGTTGTAACAGCAATAACACTTATGGCTGGGTAAGACCTCTACTCTCTTCTACATTATATCTACATTTCATCTCATTTAGGACTGGGGGATATACCTGTATATCTCAGAATATTTGTATACACTATATACTTTTTATCATTTAAATGCAGCTTTTATTGGTCCACTGAGATTCTTAAAGTCATTAGATTACTTTCATGATAGCGTTTTTTATTTAATGTCATCTCTGATGTAGATTTCGGTAACAAACTGTGTTAAAGTTGGAAACAAAAAATGTTATG
>NW_015529431.1:0-670 GCF_001515645.1 Sinocyclocheilus grahami
CGCGAATTGCCAGTAAACACAAGAAGGAGCATGCTTTTTATTTTTTATCAGAGAGTAAAACGAGCAAGGGAAAATGAATCAGAATCTCTTGTTATATTATCTTTGTAAACGTGAAACTCCGATCTCAGTGGTCTTTTTTTTATTGGCACATGGTAAGACATTTTATTTTATTTTTAAATCTCTTATCTCCGCGTGTTCTACTTCTGTTTTGTGAGCCATTTCAATAAATATTGAAATCTTTTGAATCGATACACAAACGGATTAGTGTGCACTTAATGTAATTTGAGTCACTTTAAATAAAAGCTTCACAAACTTTGAGTACAGTAGGTCTAATTACAGGGGGTTTTTTACTGTCTTTTAAAATGTTATCCTATGTTTAAGCTTTTTGCAAATTCATGATCTGACAGTATTACCTCCGGTTGAGTGATTCACTATCCTAACGTGCATAGTAAAGAGAAACTCAACTGTGTCATCTAGTCATGAAGATATCATGTAATGGCCAAATAGTTATTTTAAAGTGTATATCTCCTGTAAATGATGTAAATAGTGACATTTCAGTAACTTTACATTCATTTAAAGTAAGATGTGAATATATTCTAGAAATAAAAATTTCAGAAACTGCTAGTTTTGAACTTTCTGTATCTGATTATTCTTTCTTACCAAGTTCTTA
>NW_015529432.1:0-670 GCF_001515645.1 Sinocyclocheilus grahami
CCCGCTTGGAGATTGACTGGTTGACGCAAATATCTTCGTCTTGCAACCATCTTTCAGCCAAACCACAAAATGAAACAACATTTTGAAATGGTTTAATGTTTTTTTTTTTTTAATTTTTTACCTGTGATTTAAAATGATCGTATTCCCTTGATCCAAACTGACAGGTTACTTTCACTCGATTCACATTCATATATTTTTGTATTACCCTCAACAATACTTATCAGTTGAAAGCATATTCAACAGCATTTACCTCACATATGAAACTGTCAAAAAGCCACCAATATCATAATGTTAAATTCATATTTATTCATGTGTATATATATGTGTGTAATTATTTTTTATTTTTTTTATTAAAATCAAGGCACATGACTGTGATCAAGTTGCATTTTAAAACACTCTTATTTGAATTCTTAAATCCACAATGTTATTTGACAACTTAATGTGTAAAAGATGCTGTATGTTAGTTGCTGACAAGGTGACTTGTGCATGCAGAGAAATTGGTAATGTGTGATTGTTTTAACATAGTGGCTCTGTTGTTTAAAGCTGCTTTTAGAGAATTAGTAGTAGGTAGTTAGAAGATCTAGGGCTGCAAAATGATTAATTGCGATTAATCCATTCAAAATAAAAGTTTGTTTACATATGTGTGTGTGTACTGTGTATATTTATTATG
>NW_015529433.1:0-670 GCF_001515645.1 Sinocyclocheilus grahami
TTCAAACAAATCTGCGCTTTAACTTTGCGCGCTAAAGGTCTATAATGATTTACACAAACAGTGTTCGTTTAGTAGGCTAGTTCACGTCTATCTGAAAATCTGATTTTTCACCGGAAAGTTTCTTTTAATATGCATCTAAAATTATAACTTAATTTAGATTAAATCGTTGTTCCTAAAAAACAAACGGTGGCCTAATTAAAGGTCGAGTACTTCGGATACAAGTCGAAACGCTTTTCTTGTGACAAACACGTTTGAAAAGTAAAGAAGTTCGGACGTTAGGTCGTTCAATCCCAGATAAAATAGCCATCTTAGAAACAAACACATAAACTTACAGGGAAAGACGATTTGTCAAGTTAAAGCAATCAAGCGAAAGTAAAAATCACACGTAAGACAGACAGGACCGACACATTTTTATGAAATTCTGTTTATTCATTTAAGGATTTGTATAATGGAAACAACAAAAGAAGAATGTGACTAATGAAATCCGAATATCACATTTTTATCCCCCGTAAAGACTTATTTACGTCATTGCAATATATCCTTTAGGAAACACCGATTTTTTCCGATAAATAGATACAATTTGTTTTTTGAGATGGGCTAAATTTCTATAAAATAATAAATACAAACAATTAAGGCTGCAAAATAGTCACATCATAAAACTACAAATGCA
>NW_015529434.1:0-670 GCF_001515645.1 Sinocyclocheilus grahami
ATATTCTCTCACACCAGTGTGTATCTTCTGATGTACTTTTAAATTATGCAGATGTGAAAACCTCTTTCCACACAAAGAACATGAATGTGGTTTCTCCTTTGTATGAACTTTCAGGTGACTCTTCAGGTCTGAGGCCCTCAAAAATGTTCTTCCACATTGATAACATTCATACAGTTTCTCTCCAGTGTGGATGTTCATGTGGTCCTTAAGGGTTGATGATTGTCTGAAACTCTTCCCACACTGATTACAAGTGAATGGTTTCTCTCCAGTGTGGATGTTCATGTGGTTCTGAAGGTTTGCTGATTGTCTGAAACTCTTCCCACACTGATTACAAGTGTATGGTTTCTCTCCAGTGTGGATGTTCATGTGTCTCTGAAGGTTTGCTGATTGTCTGAAACTCTTCTCACACTGATCACATGTGTATGGTTTCTCTCCAGTGTGGATCCTCATGTGAAACTCGAGACTCTGTTTGCTTTTCAAACTCTTTCCACACTGAGTGCAGGTGAAAGATTTCTTGGCTCTTCTTTTCTTTAAATCTTTCTCTTTGGTTTGAGAGCGACTCAAAGGTTTTTCTCCAGTTTTGACGTCATTTTTCTCCTCTTCATTCAGTTCTTCATTCTCCTCATTTTCTTCAATCAACTCTGGAAAACAAAATGTAATTGTTTTTTAA
>NW_015529435.1:0-670 GCF_001515645.1 Sinocyclocheilus grahami
AAAGTGGCCTGGAAGGGCCAAGTTTGCCCATCACTGATCTAGTCTGACATCTTCAGACCACACCGACCTCATTTATGAGCGTGCTTTCAACTACAGACCGCACTTACTCAGAGGGACCTACTGGACCTCTTCACCTATACTCAGGTGGGCTGGGTAAGGAGAGACATTTCATCACTTTAAAAGTGGAGAGGGGGGCAAATTATATCAGCAGATCTGAGATCCAATGACAAGCAGTGAAGCGAGGCGACTTGGGACCTGGCAAAGCACTCCACACAGGCCTGATACTCCCTGAGGCTTCGCTCTCCATGTGTGGTCCCTCCCTGTTTCTCTGAGGGCCTGTGTGCCTCCATGGACAATATGATAACACCGACGGCCCAAGATGAGCCAAGACAAGAAAAACAATCAAGCCAGGGCTATGAACTCGACTGTGAGAGCATGATTTTCACTGCCCTCCACGCCCTATCTAAAAGCAGCCCACAAACACGCATATACACACAGGATCTTCTCTTTTTTTCCACACTCGGTTTGGTAACATAGCTTAATGGAGTGATGGTTAAGATCCAGATAACCCCCCCCCCCTCTTTTACGTCCTCCATATGCTTTGATTTCACTGCTCTGAAAGGAGGGAAAATGATTCATGCTGTTGGCGTGCGCAGCGGAGCTGCAGCTG
>NW_015529436.1:0-670 GCF_001515645.1 Sinocyclocheilus grahami
TTTTTACTGACGCTACATTTTTGTGGGTGAGGCGAGGCTCTGGAAACTTCCATCTTCAAACAACTTTTGTCTGGAAACTGTTCTTGTATATAAACCTCTCAAGAATATTTTAGAACGAGCTTATTTTAAAAATAGATCAATTAAAAGGAAACACGCTTTAAAATAAGCTAAAACCACTGCAAAGTGAATGCAAAGTAACATCATATTTTTATTTCAGTTACAAACATCTGGAAATATAATTATTACTTATTTTAATTAGAATTATTTACAATTCTTTTTATTATCAATAATTACTTTTTAAATGTGAATTACCACTCTAAAATAGTGAAATCAGTGCTGTTACACACTACAGTTCAAATATTATATAGTATATACGTATATATACATATATATTTATTTAAATATATTTTTTTTAACTTTCTATTCATCAAAGAACACTGAACAAAAATAAAAGTTTCCAGAAAAAGCATACACAGTCACTCTTAGGTTTCTGTCATAAACATGTAGGGGAGTTTCCATTTTTCTGAAATCTAAAAAACACAATGATTTTTGTGTTTGCATAACCACAAAAGCCTGTAGCAATAGACAAGGATAAATTCAAGCTATCATCTTTGTGAAACGCCTTAAGTTATTGAACACTAACCAATGCAACAGGCCTTGGGACAAAAAA
>NW_015529437.1:0-670 GCF_001515645.1 Sinocyclocheilus grahami
CCCTTCAGGCCAGAGCGGCGACCTCCGTGTCCATTCGGGCCGGGCCGGGCTCCAGGCGCGCAGGCCTGCCTGCGAGCCCATCTGTGTGGGGTCAGAAGTCACGGCGCGCCCTGGCAGGAGCCGCGGTGCCAAGAACCACGTGCCCGCTGCCCGGAACAGTGGGAACCCGCTTTAATTGGCAAAACTCGACAGGACAGAGTGTGGCATCGCTCCCAAAGAAGGACAAACTTTCACAGCCCTTCTCCTCTTTTTGGACAGACTTCTGCTGGAGTGCATTAAGGTGTGCCACGAGAGCGCACGTTTACACAATCACCGTCAAACACAGTCTGACAGTGCTAAGAAAGTAAAAGAAAAGCTTTGTTAATTAAACCAGAGACTGATACATAAAACATGAACAAAACTTTTGTCACATTGACCACTCAAAGCTGATCAGTTCAAAACCGACACGACTGGAACAATAACTATAAAAACAAAGTTGCATTCACTTTACATTCTGTACGAGAAACACTTTTTTAATATTAACTTTATGACTTTTCAAGAATACAAAGTCATTAACAAACATTATTACATTATGTAAAGGAAGAGTTCACTTTTAATTGTATGGAAAAGAGCAGCTCGGACATTCTGCTAAATGTTTATTTAATATATATTATATATTAGTTTTTATATC
>NW_015529438.1:0-670 GCF_001515645.1 Sinocyclocheilus grahami
TTCTAGGTCTTGTTAGGGCTCATCTTGTATTACTTTACTAATGTAAGAAAGGTGAAAACTAGCGGTTTGCTTCTGTTTCTGTTCTTACACAAACATCTTTGTAATGTAAAAACTTTTTTCATGAGTTAAAACTGTTCTTGAAGAGATGAAAGGAAAACAATAAGACAGTAGTAAAGTAGGGCAAGTGGGGCACAATCACTTTCTGTTGCAAAGCTGAGGAATGCCTACCTAAACAGTTCAGATGACTTCGGTCACCATGGAGAATATAAATCAAAACTTCAAAACAAACACATTCTCGAGGATTGAAGGACTCCATGTTCTGTGTGTCCACCGATGAGTCAGAGGAAGCTTTGACTCACTGCTTTAAAATGCTGCTCAAGAAACGATCATTATATAAGACTGCAGCAATAACTGCTATTGTACACATACCTCGCCACATTATCCAGAGAAAGCCTTGTGCTTCACGTGACTGTTGAATTGAAAAATATGTCAGTTAGAAGCTTGACAAATCAGATCATGTCAGAGTTCAGCTGGACAGCCATGCAAAACAGAATAACTTCATTTAGCACCACTTTTAGAGGCATTTGGTCATTTCAGCTCTTAATGTGATGGTTCAATCAATCACTATTGCATTAGTTCATGCTCATAATGGCGGGGTCACAACCATTAC
>NW_015529439.1:0-670 GCF_001515645.1 Sinocyclocheilus grahami
TCCACTATATGGAGAAAAATCCTGGAATGTTTTCCTCAAAAATCTGAAGATTTTTATTCTGGAAGTGAACTTATCCTTTAGTGTGTGTGAGATTCTTTTTGAACTGCATGACTCTGAAGGAGGCTGAACAGTAATAGAAAATATAGATAAACCTTATCAGCTGTACCTTGCTTTCATAAACAACAAAAAACACCAACAACATGAACACTAAAACACTTCTAATATAACCCTGGCTGCAGGGCACAGGTCAGGACCACAGAGGTATCCCTCATGGCTGTCAGCTGTACCATGCTCTGCTCCTGTGTATTTCAAATTTAACCCTTTCCTCCTAATTGAATTAATATATTTTTGATTTGTGGCAACAGGCAATACAATAGCCTACATCTCACTGAATACACAGTCTAATGTATTAAAGTATGCATAAGTACATAGTGCATTAATACAGTGTCAATATTATATGTAGAATACATAAGTCCAAAATACATTTCATACACTGTGTATGTGAGTATGGAGAGTGTAAACAGCAGTGTTTCTATACAAATCATTTGAATACAGTTATTATAATATTATTAAAATGTCGGCAATGTTACTATGGAACATTTATTTGCTATCTGATCACTTATGATTTCATTTGCCGTCATACATTTAACACATTTTGTTAAAAAAAAAA
>NW_015529440.1:0-669 GCF_001515645.1 Sinocyclocheilus grahami
CTCTCTCTCTCTCGTTCTTACTCTCTTTGTATGTCCAGCTGGCTGCCCTACAAAGCCTCCAGCTCAGACTCCCAATGAGCCCTGCTCCCTCCAACGCTTTGTTCTGCCGTTTTTCCCACTCCCTGGAGAGAGAGAGTCACTACCAGCACGGACAACAAGAAGGGATAAGGGAAAATGACAGAGAGAAGGACAGGAAGAAATGGAAAGGGGAAAAAATAAGTCCAGTGTCTTTGCAGTCATGGATTACAGAGTGGTACATTAGCAAATTGCATTTCTCAGCTACTTTCAGCAGCTATGCAACTTCCTCTTTGCCGACAACTCTGAGAACTTCCTTATTTCTGTTGTCCTTACTTTATATGATAACTAAAACATTGATTATGTGATAGTATTTACGTGACTTCTACCTGATTTTCTTTTGGAAACCGTCCATAAACATACTGGTTTTAGAAGTGCTCCTAAAAAATGGTGCCTTTAAAAAAAGATTTAAAAAAAAAAAAAAATCAATTTTTCAAGGTCACTGTCTTTTGTTTTTTTATTATATCGTACACATAGACAGCGTTCAATGTGTCTGTGATTCTTTGGGTTGATTACACAACCCATTTCATGTACCAGTCCATCCGTCCGGTACCCTGTTTCTCAAGCTCTGGTAGATCTTCGGCGATCAGCAAG
>NW_015529441.1:0-669 GCF_001515645.1 Sinocyclocheilus grahami
AGATGATAATTTTTATTTATAACTTAGACGAATCAGTCTTAGACATCTTCTTTCCCCATCTATTATGGTTCTGTTGAATCATTGGTAATATGCACATGTTCATACACCTCAAGTATTTCATCCTCGTAGACGAGTGCCCTGTGACCGCTATCATTCAAATCATCTCAATATCATTATGAAATGGTAGCATCAGCAATTCCGGCAATTCCAGTTCACTGAAGACTCCAGGGAGGTTCCACATAGATATAATCACACAAACGCAATGAAGCATTGGAAATGAATATCACCATGATGATTAAGATTTTAATGCATTTAGCCTACTCCTAATTTTAAAAAGTTTGTTTCATTCAAACTGTAAGAGGCCTGTTTGAACACGATTCTTGTATAGATTATAGATGGTTATAGCTTGTGATTCATCAATAAAAGAACAATGGATTACTGTGAATGGATTGTGCCTGCTTTTTGAGTCTTTAATACAAAAATACTTTAATATACTTTTGATTACAATTTCAAATCATTTGAACAACAATATGAGTGGCAAATGAGAATCTTCAGTAAGACTGTTTTCTATCATTGCATTTCATATTATTCTGTTCAATGGCAAAACACTTAACAAACACATTAAAATCTGTCAATAATGTTCGCTAGAACTCTAGCCAGCTAAAAAAA
>NW_015529442.1:0-669 GCF_001515645.1 Sinocyclocheilus grahami
AATGTCTTTGAGGCTGAAAGCACACACGGCTGAGCGACCCAAGTTAACTTGCCTAAAAAAAAAGATAAAAAAAAGCAAATCGTTTTTTAAAAAGCAAAACAGCTAATTATAAAATAAATCCTCACCAGTTACTTTCATAGTAATTATTTGAAGCATGTTTCCTCACCACTGAGAAGTGAAAATCCCATAGAATAGAGTTTGGTCCTCAGATGCGCCCTCTGGTGGCGTAAGGCTGACAATGTCCTGCAGGATGTTGTATGGCAGCTCTTGTTCAGCTTGACATAGTAGCTGAGCCTTGGCAAATGTGGTCCAGCGTTTTTGCAGAGTACGCTGGCCTCCCACATCACTCTAAAAACAGATTAACACCTCCTTTAGAATGACATCTTAATAAAACCAGCAAATCTTTCATTTGAAGACTGCACACATGCTAGCGATGACAAGCGCACAAACACAAGAAATGCATCTAAAACAATACTTACAGTGCAAACTTGGGCAACGCGAGACACTGTAAACTTGTCAATGAAGTCATATTCTTTTCCAATCTCACTAAAGAAGAAATAAACCTTCTCCTCACTGGGAACGTACGTGGAGCTGATGAATGTAGGATCTGGAATAGTGTAGTAAATAGAAAACAGTGTAAGTTATGAGTAGACAGTAAAGCAAAATCAG
>NW_015529443.1:0-669 GCF_001515645.1 Sinocyclocheilus grahami
ATTTTTTATAGTGTACCCTGAAATGCATCATATTATGGTAAAATGAGTTACGAATGAGGCTTCACATCAGCTTCAAGCAAAATAGTGCTATTCCAAAGAGCAATGCAGACCATTAGCTTATATTTGAACCCATGTTTCACTGCAGATCTCTTTATTACACATATACCTGGGCAAATTTTAGATTCAGAGTCTATTTTTTATGAGACTTCTTCAGTGTAAACACACAGGGTGATGCTTGAAAAGCATCTCAGGATGATGCACATCTTAAAATAATCATCCCCAAACTGTAGTAAAGCCACCCAAGCAATGTTTTCATGTTTTCACTGTGGTCGTACACCTTCATGTTTATTATTGTGTTTAGGTGCAGTACGATGTCCCCGGAAGACTATTTGAGATGGAACCATTTAAGTTTCTGTTGAAATAAATGTTTACAGCATTCCAAACATTTTGTGTGAGAGACAGTATGTGTGGTCCTGTCGGCACCTAGTGAGAGGTGATGTCTTGTAAAGGTGTGTTTCTGTGCGCCTGCTTGTTTTACCTGTGTGTGGTTACGCGTGTGTATTTGGGAGAGAGAGAACTATGTCTGAGTCTGTGTGTGGGAGGATGTCTGCACATGTGTGAGTCCCATAACTTTTTAACCAAAGTTTACACACACACACACACACACAC
>NW_015529444.1:0-669 GCF_001515645.1 Sinocyclocheilus grahami
TGTGCATTCCATCCAAGAGCAAGCAAAACTCATGAATTCAATTCATCTTATCATGTTTCTATAATGGAGAGCAGACTGTGAGGATGAATATACAGTTAACCTGTAGCTGAGATGGAGACTACATTTAAAGCATTTTCCCTGGACTTCTAGTCAAACATCAAAGCAATGGACGTTATAATTCACTCATAATTACTAAATTAATTATCCATCTTGAAAATTGGTCTGTGAAGAGATTAATTCATAGCGGAAGACTGACAAATGGATTAAAGGTTATGTACTATGGTTTATCTCATGTTGATGGTCAATATTGGTGGTTAATTACACTAGGAAGGTAAAACGTACATGCTTTTAACAATGGTCCCAGGACGCAAAGCTGGTTATCCCAGCAGGGGAAGGCCATGTCATCAGCAGTAATCAGTTCTGCTTGGCTATGGGGGGCTGCACGACCCTCACTCCCTGTTGATTTTCCTGTTGTCCCCATTACATTAAAGCAGTTTAACATGCATGAAGAATAACTCACCCACCAAAAATGGTGAAAGGTGACTCAAGAGAACCCCTCCCCCCACACACACCACACCACCTCACCAGATCCAGCTCCTTGCTCGATTCCCTCGGCACCTTTGCAGCTCACTGAAGTGGGAAGAAATAAGGGTGCCACTTTGAGATCAT
>NW_015529445.1:0-669 GCF_001515645.1 Sinocyclocheilus grahami
TGTAACTGTGAAATTTACTTGTAATGTCTTACTAAAAACAGTTTTAAAGCCGCTCACCAATTATTATTTTTTTTTATTTTATTTTCAGTGTAACAAAAATATCTTACAATACACTTCATAGCTATAGTTCATTTCATATAGTAAAAGAGTTTACGGAATTGTGTTTGTAAATCTTTATTAGGCTACTCATTCAGTACTGTTGTTTTTCAGGTTGATGTTTTTAACCTCCCACAATTCACAACAAAACTCTACCAAAAGTGTAAGTTCAAATCTCCTTCACAACTCTGTACCTAATATAGTTATTTCCAATTGGAATATTTAGCACATACTGTTATTCTATGCTTCTAACAGGTGTCGGCTCACTCACCATGTCAGCGCACACAAGCTGGGCACACTAACCGCTGGCAGCTGGCAGGTGCTTTAGGCAGTGACCTGCTGGGTCAGGCACAGGTTCGGAGGGCAGAGGAGTTTGGTGATAAATCAGCAGAAAGAAAAATTAAATCAGGTGAGATGTGCAATCAGCCTAAAAATGCAATCCAGGAAAATTGTGTTGGACTCATGCACACATGAAAAATAACTCATCACTGTCCTACTATATAAATACCTTTGTAGGGATAGTTTACACATAAATGAAAATTCTGTCATTATTTACTCACCCTCAAGTTGTTC
>NW_015529446.1:0-669 GCF_001515645.1 Sinocyclocheilus grahami
AAAAAAAAAAAAAAACAACAACAATGGAGGGTAAGATTTATAAACATGCATTTAGAAAATATATGGGGTGAATTGCCACTTCATGCCAACTTAAGATGTAATCTCATTCTATCCCCTTCATAAGATGAAGGCACAATGAGAAGAAATGAGCTGTACTTGTCACTTTACCTGATTTAGAGGTGTTAGGGGTGCCATTGCTTGGGTTAGGGGTTCTAGCAGGTGTAGTCGGGGACGGCAGTGGAGAATCAGAGGGAAGTGTGCTGTGCAGTAGCGGTACACCAACCTTTAAGAGAGAGTGATGGAAAGAAGGGATAAGAGATATACAATGCTCTCAGTAACTAATATGCCCATGGCCATACAACAGTTACAATTGACTGCATAAAACAAAAAGCATTATTCATCAATGTAAGCACAGTGAATTTTACCTGCTCAAAGTTAGAGGACAGGTTGGGTCCGAGCTTGACTACAAGGTACCACCACACCTCCAGCTTGGTGAGCAGAAGAGCTTCAGTCCTGACTTGGATGGAACTGAGGGGCTGCATGAGGAGCTTCAGACGCTTGCTGCTGCACAGGATATCTGCTCAAGAGAAAACATTACAACTTAAAAAACAACAGCTAAGAAAAAGCGAGATGTTTAACAAAAAATTAAATAATAATAATAATAGAAAA
>NW_015529447.1:0-669 GCF_001515645.1 Sinocyclocheilus grahami
AATAATGAAAAATAAAATAAAATAAAATATAATAAAAAAACAAAACAAAATAAAATATTGAAAAATGAAATAAATAAATAAATAAAATAAAAATATTTGTGCGATGGGTAAATGAGTATCCATAGTAGTTTATCTCTAACAGCATCATAAACCAGCAGCTGTGTGAATTAAACCACCACAAACCCACCGACTCAACCCATGATGCATCTTAACCCCGTCAGCGTCTGTAAACGCTTTGAAAGAGCTGTAAAACACAACACTGACCGTAATAAACATAGAACGATGAAGAAAATGCAGTGAGAAACTGCTGTGAGGTGAGCGAGTGTGAGCCGCTGCATTACCAGCAGAATAAAAGTGCTGATCTCCCTCAAACCCAGAAAAACAGCCATTCATCACACTGATCCTGGAACAGCAGCGGTGAGTTATTCACTGAGAAACACAGACCTCCATAACCTGATTAACTAGAGATGCCAAACCAGCCCAGGAGGTTCACCATCATCACCGGGGCTGAAGCGCGTCGTTTCAGTCAGAAGTTCAACAAACACATCAATGTTTTGGGAATGAACTGCTGATGAACGCCGTCGATTCAGCGCATAATTCACTAAAAACATGGATGAAAGGAACATAATTTGATAATGAGAATGACAAATGAGACATTCAAGTAAAAAT
>NW_015529448.1:0-669 GCF_001515645.1 Sinocyclocheilus grahami
AAAAAAACGTCATGTGACAACTTGCCAAAAACTGACATTTACTAAAAGACACCATTTATTCCTGAACTATTTTGATTAAATATACGGTGATTGTCTGAATGTATATCAGTTTTAGCCAAAAAAGATGAAATAGTCATTTTAGTTTGAATGACACAATTCACTTAAATTCTAATTTAATTCTAGATCAGAGGGAAACATCTTGGAATGACCTCGTTGCTGGAAGGACCTCATGAAATCATTCGCAGAGGTTGTTCTTTGGTTGGGTCTCAATCATTTTTAAAACATGTCCAAATGTGACCAGCCAAAAAATAATCAAGGTTTTTAACCTTTTAAACACAAGAAGTGCCTTTTTTCTAATGTTTACTACAGATCAAAACCTCAAAGTTTCTTAGATATAGACATGACAACTAACTCACCCGTTTGAAGAGAGCGATGACTGTGATCCATAGAACTGAGATGGAAAAGATGATATGCATTTAATACAGAGAGGAGGTTTTCACACAGAAGAGATGGTGATGTTTCATCGCTCTCACCTCTTTGGGTCTGTATTCTGTCTGCACCGGCGCACCGGCGGTCTCCGTCTCCCACGGCGATGAGCGGAACAGTTCCAGCGGCGGCTCCCAACCGTTCCGGAACTTTGGGACGTACAGAGGAGCGCACTGATCTTTC
>NW_015529449.1:0-669 GCF_001515645.1 Sinocyclocheilus grahami
CTGCAAATACAATATTTTAATTATTTGGTTAATTTTTTTATTTGATAATAATCTTTTTTACTGTCTATGATAATAACTATTATTATTATCATTATTACAGAAATGTATGTTATGGCTAATAATTAGTTACACTAATAGCAACTACAGTATTCTGTTGTAGAATCAAACTAAATACATTTCACTTTTATTAAAACTACAGCAGCTGTAGCTTTCATATTTGATACTTATTTTAGATTTTACAACTTTTTTATTGTTTAGACTATTGTTTTAGGGAGTACTGAACTCTCCAGCCTTTAGCTGATCTTCTGCCTTCCGCCTTAAAAAAAATAGTTATTTCTACATTTATTTTAAAGGTTTAATTT
Source organism: Sinocyclocheilus grahami (assembly GCF_001515645.1). Lineage (NCBI taxonomy): Eukaryota > Metazoa > Chordata > Actinopteri > Cypriniformes > Cyprinidae > Sinocyclocheilus > Sinocyclocheilus grahami. Next base: position 363 of record NW_015529449.1, read on the forward strand.
GTTGTCCTTTAGTCACTTGATCGTGTCGTCATTTCCTCGCAGTTTCACTGCAGTGGTCGCGTGGGCTGTTGTCATAGCAACGAAGTTTAAAACATGGGCAGACCGACGCCGCTCAAGAAGCCTTCAGCTTCACAAATGCGACAAAAAGCGCTAAAATGCACTGTCAAGGTGGATGTCCAATCTGTAAGTATATCAGCCCGCGTCCCATTCTGCCTTTTTCGCTCAACAACAACACAAATATTCCTGTTTGCGTGTGTTCTGTTAGAAGTTTCCGTGTTAGCATACTGTTAGCAACAAGTGGCTACTG
>NW_015529450.1:0-669 GCF_001515645.1 Sinocyclocheilus grahami
TATATAACACTGTTCTAGTGGTTTTTGGATAATTTAATAAAAAAAACTTACATATTGTGCCTTTAACATGTAAACTGGAAAAATAAATTCTATCCTAACAGAAAAAAAAAAAAAAAGTTTTACTTATTTTTTCATGTTTAGGGTCCAAATGGGAACCAAGTACCTCAGAGTAAATATGCTGAACTCCTCGCCATCATTGAAGAACTTGGGAAAGAAATAAGGCCAACATATGCAGGGAGTAAAAGCGCCATGGAGCGACTTAAAAGAGGTTTGTGAACCTGATCAAAGACAAAATATATAAATCTACTTCTATATAATTTTTTGTTATCAAATGTACTCCTGTTAAGCTCAAATAATGCGTCTTGGAAACTGATTTCTGTCATTTTCTGTGTGTTGTAGGTATCATTCATGCCAGAGGGCTTGTTCGGGAGTGTCTGGCAGAGACAGAGAGAAACGCCAGATCCTAGCGCCGCCTCCTGCGTTCTCTCCATACGGCTGAAAGAACTGTGTCACACGGGAGTCATGCATGCCTTTCCTTTCAGGGGATAAAACAATCAAAAAAAGGAGTTGCGCTTTTCATCTGCAGTTTGGAGGGAATAAGGCACCATTCAGAGAATATGTCTTCTGATTTATAAATGCAAGAGATCCGGAACTGTTGCCATTTTGATT
>NW_015529451.1:0-668 GCF_001515645.1 Sinocyclocheilus grahami
TCTTTTTGTCAGGTTTTTTTGCACTGAAAATTTTCGTTCCTAAAAGGATAGTTCACCTGAAATGTAAATTATCAATATTAGTTCACTCTCATGTTGTTCCAAACTTGTATGCTGTTTTAATCTTACAACCAGAGTTATTGTAGTATCAATAATTTACTATTGTATTTTTTTGTTAATATTTTTTATTTGATTTAATTTTTATATTCTCCTTTTTAATTATCATTTTAGTTAATGACTTAGAAATGTTTTTGTGTTTTTGTCATTTTTTTAAAATATGACTGTATAGTTTACAGTTTTTTGTTTTAGTTTATTTAGTTTTATCTTATACAAATAATTAATGGGTCTTTTATGTTTGTTTATTTTGTATGATTTAGTTTTATGGAATAATTTTGTTTACAACTGCAGTTCAGATGTCTTTTAATCTTAAAAAGAAAATTTAATTAATTAGAAAAACAAACATAATCCATAGGATTTTAAATCTAAATGAATCTAAATTTTAAATTCTAAATGTAAATGTAAATCTGGATTATCACACATGATAACCAATGCTATTTTTGACATTAGTGATGCCAAAACTATGGAGCTTAACAGGTCAGGTTTTCACAGAAACAACATCTCAGATCTTCTAAAGCAGGGGTGTCCAAACTCGGTCCTGGAGGGCCGGTGTC
>NW_015529452.1:0-668 GCF_001515645.1 Sinocyclocheilus grahami
TAAACATACCAAATGATGCCCAACGCACACGTATAAATAATGTTTTGATATGACAATTGTAAAAATCGTCTCCCTAAGCTGTGACATCAACACAAAATAAACCCTGTACACAGACGCTTCATACAACACCTCAGCGGCCAACCCCTCACAGCGAGGCATGGCAGACTGTACAATGAGAGGTGATGATGCTTAAGCTATGAGGAGGTGTAGCAGTGTGGGTTCGTTTCGGGTTTCTTTGTTTTGTCTGTTTTTTTTAGGTGGTCTTGACCAGGTCGTACACGTGGATGTGGAAATCGTCATCATATTTGATGTAGTAGACAGACGGCTTGGCGGGAACTTGGAAGATGACTAGGCCTGTTCTCTTCACGCCTTTATCCGTCACATACTCCACCTGCTTACCCACAAGGCTCTCTGTTTCCTCACCGGGCTTCCTGTCTGCAGGCAGCAGGTGTTTATTCTCTGTGGAAACAAAGGGGTGGAACGACTTTACTTCACAGTAAACTGAATGAATTAAAACGACTTATTTTATAAATAGAATGTAATTAATGTAATATTAAACATTTTATATTAAATACATAAAAATAAACATGCATTTTATTCATTCTAATTAGAGGGATAGTTCCCCCAAAAATGAAGATTACCCCATGATTTACTCACCCTCAAGCCAT